>NW_024383390.1:0-7755 GCF_016835505.1 Polypterus senegalus
AAACTGTATGCTTGCCTCATGTATGGCAATGTTTATTCGTGCGTGGCAGGTCGGCTGTTAGTGAATTGTTGGTGGGTGGGGCTCGGTCTTGCGTCGTCTTGCTTTCCATGGACTTAGTGAATTATATATATAGATACACTTGCTGTTTTAAAGTCAAAAACAATCCCTTTCTAAACTCCTGGAGCTCCTACCCAAGGTACCTTGGTGCGTGCAGGTTTTCAAACTTTAAATCAACTGGACAAACTTACAAAAGAAAAGGCCGAGGTAAAGTGATCCACACGCTGCAGGATGCCGAAGGTCACGAGCTGCACACCACAGAGGAGTTCAGGAACTTTGCGGTGTCTTTTACTCAGATTTATTTAAGGATGGTTTAGTGATGATTGCCACGTTGGACTATTTGCGGATTACCCAAACTTATAGACACAGCCAAGCTGAAGCTGGAGGCAGACATCAGTTTCAGGAATTCTCAGATGCACTGGCTGGTTTAAATACTGGAAAGGCACCAGGACTTCGATATCATCCCAGCTGAATTCTATAAACATTTCTGGTATCTGCTGGGTGAAGAGGTGTATGCCGGTGTTCTTAGAAGTTTACAGGACAGAGAATTGCCGTTGAGCTTCAGAAGAGCAGTCGTCACTCTGCTGCCTAAGAAAGGAGACATTTGCCAAATAAAGAACTGGCCCGTGAGCCTGCTGTCACGGACTATAAGATCTACTTGAGGCCCTGGCCAGCCGCCTGAGGACTGTGATGGACCTCCTTGTCAGTCCCTGTCAGATGTACTGTGTCCTGACAGGACCATCTTGATGACATTTTGTATTGGGGATATCATTTCAGCCTTGAATCTTTCTGGGATGGATTTAGTAATCTTATCCTTTGACCAGGAGGAAGCTTTTGACCAAGTAGATCACTGTTTTTTTGTTTAAAACATTGAAATGTTTTGGGTTTGGGGATAATTTTGTTCAAATGATTGCACTGCTGCATGCCAATGTTTTGGAATTTTAAAAGTTAATGGCACTCTGAGCACACTGTTTCCAGTCAGGAGGGAATTGTCAGGGCTGCCCCTTGTCCAGCATGCTCTATGCGTTGGCCATCAAGCTGAGGCATAGACTACAGGGGCTGACATTTCCATCCTGCCCAAATGTTACTTTCAAATGTTTGGCCTATGCTGATGATATTGTGGTCTTCATCAAATCGAAGGGTGACATTGAAGTTTTAATTTCTTGCCAACAAATATTTGAGAACATATCATTAGCAAAAATCAATTGGACTAAGAGTAACGCCTTCTTACTGGGCACCTCGTCTGGATGTCCACTACCAGAATTTCCTGGTGGCCTAGAGTGGAACAAGAAGTGCTTCAGGTATCTTGTGGTGGTCTTGGGCAGTGAGGGTGGATGAGAGTAATTGGGAGGGACTTTAGAGAAGTGACCTCTCGTCTGAACAGGTGGAAGTGGATCGTACTTAAACTGTCATACAGAGGGCGGGTGATCGTCATCAATAATTTAGTGGCCTCAATGCTGTGGCAGAAACTCATGTTTGGTGACCCCCTTCTGGGGCTTTTAAAGAAGATCCAAAGAGTCTTGGTCGATTTCTTCTGAGATGTCTTGCATTCGCTAAAGCAGAGTCTGCTGTTTATACCGTTGGAAGAAGGCGGTCAGGGACTTCTAGATATCCCCTCAAAAGTTGCAACCCTCAGTCTCCAAGTCCTACAGAAGCTTTTCTGTGTTTCATATTCCTAAGTTGGAGGAGTTAGCGCTGAGTTTCCTCTCATCGTGTGCCGGGTTAGGGTTTGATGAAGCACTTTTTGGTGATAAATCTACAAAAAATGGACCTTTCTGTGTTGCCAAAATTTTACAGAGGTGTCCAATTAAATTGGCACTTGTGTTTCAGAGGAATTTTAATACGACTGGGGGTCATAAATGAACCTTTCATTTTAACTCTGTCTTTTCATGCCCCACTTGCACAGTGACAGTTTTGTTACAATTCTTATTAATCAGGTACTGAAACTGGCACAGATTTATGATGCTACTATTAAGTCATTCATTGATGCTGAAGTCTTGGCTTCTCTTCTTGAAGTAAAGTCAGTCAGGACAATTCAGCGTAGCTAAAGACCACCACTGACTCAGTGACTCCATCAGCTCAAATGGTAATAAGTTTGATGTTTGCCCCACTGTGGACCTCTCATTACTTTAGGACCATTCAGTTGTTCAGTTCACTAAAGGAACAGTGGTGGGCTTTGATTCTAGTCAATGAGGGACTACATCAGTGCTCTGTCAAGGTGATTCACTTTGCCTGCATTGGGGTCTGTGCTGGACACTCCATGGGGGGAAAAGCTGGGAGTGGAAGGGACAGGAGCCTGCGTGGTGAATGGGAAAGCTGCCAAGAAACAAAGAACTACAGACTTGCGTGAAGAATTGGACAGGATCAGCCACCAACTCCTTTTAAACATTATTAAAGAAGCACAAGATGATTCCTGCATTTCCTGTGGACAAAAAGAAACGATTTTTCACTTATTTTGTATTGTAATATAAACCGAGATCTATCTATCTATCTATCTATCTATCTATCTATCTATCTATCTATCTATCTATCTATCTATCTATCTATCGCCTCACTATTTGCTCTTTCTGGCCATGTGCGGTGTTCATTATCTTCACGTTTTTCTCTCTTCTCTATTATTTTCAGTTTCTTTATCGTCTCGCTTATTTGTCCTAATAAACCCAATCAGACCCCTCAGGTGAATGTTAATGGCGGTTGTGTTCATGTAATTCTCCTAAATGATATCACAGATCTGATTGCTATGTGACTGACTACCCCGACATCTTAGGCCTCACATAACCTGTTTTCACTTTGAATGGCGTGGGCTCATTAAGAGCCCACTTGTCAGATTCGGCCCACAGGCCTTGTGTTTGCCAGCTGCTCTTGACCCCCTGCCTGTTGATGTCCGGACCCTTGATGTATTTTTTCCCACATTTTTACCATTCAGTAAAGTTCAATGTCATAGTCTGAGGTGTTGTGTTTGTATTTTAAATTTGAAGGACAGTCAACATAAAAGACTTGACCAGAAATCAAACCAAGCGTTGATGGATTTATGAATTCCAGTTTGGAGGAATAACACAGTGGGACGTAATGGGGTACAAGACCCTAGAGCAGGCAGTCCCAGCCATGGACCTTCTGAATGATGGACAAGTGTGAGGGTCCGAGTCCTGGAGGAGGACAGGAAATGCAGGGCCGAGCTGATAGGGGGTCTCATCTTCTTTGGGCCATTAAGAGCGTTCAGGTGGTCGACCTCAGCAGAACACAGAAGTGACATTTCATTTGGCCCCGTGTTCAGAGTGTATCGTGTCCTTCATTTATTCTCGGCATGGAGGTTTGCACCAAGGTGTGTGAGGCAGTGCTGGGCTACTGTCCAACATCTGCCCACTTGTCTTGTGTCAGTTCCACTTCCTCAGTTGGTGAGCTGCATGTTACTTCAAGCGTTCGGACCTCCTTAGCCTTTGGACTTTGATTAAATGTTTTCTTCCACTAAAATGATAAACACTTTTGTCATAAAGACAAGTGACAGTTTGGGACCCAACTAGAGACATGAAGGAGTGACTCTGTGATTAAAGGACTGATGAAGATGGCCGCCTCCTCTTCAGCACCTTTTAAACTGATGGACATCTCAAGCCCGCCTCCTCCGTCATTTGTCCAATCCTTTGGCTGAGGTCCTGGACTTGAATACCTCAGGACCCAGGTTCAAATCCTGCCTCTGGCGTCCCCCTTTCACCTGCCCGTAAAATAAAGGTGCTTGTCTGTCTCCATATTTTATATTCCAGAATGTTCTCAGTGATATTTGCACAGAATTCTGGGGCTGAGCGCAGTCCCACTTGTCTCGCTTTGTGGAGGTGGATTTCTGATTTGTCCATTTCCTTCTTGTGTTCTCCTCTTTATGATTTTTGAAGTTTTCAGTTTCATCCCTAAAATTCAAACCCCTTAAATGTGCTTCACTGACCCTAATGGTGGAGACCCACCTGTCCAGTGTCCAGACTCTCAGCCCCTCTCCGCCCACCCTGTCAGCTTTGCCCTCTCTGTCCTCTACTACTGGACCATCATGTCCTCATGTGGCCGTCACCTCCTCTCTGCTGACGTCAGCTCTCTTCCCAGTTCACTCCTTGTCTTTTATCTTTGTTCTCAATTGTCTGTTTATTTTCATTGTGAAGGACGCTATATAATATAAAGGCTGACTGACTGCATGTCTGGAGAGACCCCATGTTTAAGTGCAAACTCCACAGACCCCTCAGTCAGGATTACAGACAAAAACCCCGAAGTCCTCACCCCAGTTCTCTTCAGCCAGTGAAGTGCCAGTGATCTAATGTCCTCATAGCTGTTTGTGCCACATGTCACAGGCCACCAGTCACCACAACATGAAATCAGAACACGTGTCCACCTACTGTATATGCGCCTTTAAGGAGGCGTTGGTCTGAGGTTCACACTGGCCTTCAGTCTGATGTGTCCAGCTCTGCTGGTGGTCATCATGTGTCACCTACTGAGACCCCCAGGGCTGTCTGTCTGTGTATTTAAAGGATCAACACAGTGGGGTCAATTGTGGAAGGACATAAAGAATGAAGAGGACCTGAAGTCAAATAGACAATATGGATGCTGAGCTGAGAAACTCCTGACCTGGTGACAACGAGAAATATAAAGTGAAGGATTATGGGAGAAATGATGACAATGAATGGGACTGAGGTGACAAGTCCAGTGTGACATTTACATGTCCTGAATGATTAGATGGTTATTCCTGTCATTCCTGTCATCACACAGGTGTCACCACCGTCTTGTTCCTCGTATTTTTAATTTTTACTGACATATCTGGGCTACACGTGCAGCGACTCCGCTCTCTGGTGCTGCGACAAACAGAATGGATTACAATGAGAAGCTCATTGGATTGAACTGATGGAGTAGAAGACCCCAATCCTCCCACCTCTCTCCTGTTTCTGACCTCTCCAGTGGTGTGTCAGCGCCCCTTGAGGCTCTGTGAGTAAGAGCTGAGCTGAGCCTAAGCCCTTCTCATCTCCCAGTGGTCTTCTTCACACCACAGGCCTTGTGTGGTCCTTGTTGAAGTTCCTGCTTCACTTCTCCTCCTCCTCTTCCTCCTCCAAACTTATCTTCATCCTGATGGACTTCTCAACAAAACTGGGGTCCACTGAGGACCCCTAGAGTGGCAGCAAATAGAAGAGAGCCATCCATTAGAGAGCCATCCATCTGTGCTTGTCTTCACACCACGTTTGTCCCTCCACATTGTCTTCGTCTCCTTCAATCCCAGTGTCGTCTTCTTAACCTTCGTCTCTAAACGTGTCTCACTCCTTCTGGAGACTCTGGCAGATCAAACGATTTTCTTCTCCTCTTCCTACTTTTCTTGGAGTTTTTGTTTCATTCACAAGATGCTCTTTCTTATCCTGTGCTCAGTGCTTCACTGTGGATGGACGTCCACGAGGACTCAGGCTTTGTCACAGTGACAGTGTCACTTATTTATTGGCCTGTACTGTCCTCTCTGTCTGTCTGTCTCTCCTCAGGTCCTCACTTGTCTCTGTCTGTCTCCACAGCCTGGTGTCATGTCGTCTCTCCGGCACATGTTGCTCAGCTCTCTCGGCTCTCTCTTCTCCAAACTCACGCTGACTGAACTGAGACTGAGTGAGAACAACAACATGAAGGACTCAGGGTGGAGCAGCGTTGAGGGCCTCAGGAGTCCAAACTGTAAACTGAGACACTTGTGGTGAGTAGAAAACACTGAGTGAGTGTGTGAGTGTGTGTGTGTTTGTGTGTGTGTGTGTGCGGGTGTGTGTGTGTGTGTGGCCATTGTTATCTGTCTCTATGACACTACTTATATTGTCCTCTGATAATCTGATAATGGTCCTCTTCTGAGGACGCAAGGGTGTATTGGGGTCCTCTTCAGAAGCCCTGCTTTAGATATTTAAAGCACAGACACGTGTGACGCCGTCAGTCTCTTTTAGTTTAGGCGTGTAAAACACAAGTGACAATGACAGCCCATCTGATTTGTCATTTGTTGTTTTACAGCTCAGTCCTCATCAGTGGAGGAGAACTCGTCATCACTCGTTCATCACACAAACACAACATGGTGACAACACGTTTAGATTAGCGTGTATTCATTGTCTCATATCAGTTGGAATTGTCTTCAGCACACTAAATAAATGTCGTATTAAACTAAGACACTTCTGCAGGCCAGATCAGGGTGACTCGGTGGTCACTGAGGGGCTCTGCTCACACGTACTGTCAAATAGCCACCACTGCCCCACTCTGTCCTCCGCGATTATAAACCTGTCTGATTAGGACCTCAATTAAAGAAACTAAAAAAAAAGTTTAAAACTAAAATACGAGAGGTCAGCAGAATCAGAGCGGGGCAAATAAGTCACTTCTATGAGATCAGACATTTGATGTGACCGAGTCACCAAGAGAAAATGGCACTGTAGGTGGCAGCAGGAATTCTGACATTCTGCACTTTTAAATGGCTACTTTCAGCTCTTTATTTTATAATCATTTGACTGCCACCCGATCTAAGGTGACTTACAATATTTCAGACACAATTCCTTTCACTCACTTAAAGGATTAAGGAACACACTAATAGCGATGTTTGACCCCTTTACTTGAACTGCCTTAATTCTACGTGGCATTGATTCAACAAGGTGCTGAAAGCATTCTTTAGAAATGTTGGCCCATATTGATAGGATAGCATCTTGCAGTTGATGGAGATTTGTGGGATCACATCCAGGACCTGAAGCTCCCGTTCCACCACATCCAAAGATGCTCTATTGGGTTGAGATCTGTGACGTGGGGCCATTTTAGTACAGTGAACTCATTGTATGTTCAAGAAACCAATTTGAAATGATTCGAGCTTTGTGACATGGTGCATTATCCTGCTGGAAGTACATCAGAGGGTGGGTACATGGTGGTCATGAAGGGATGGACATGGTCAGAAACAATGCTCAGGTAGCCGTGGCATTTTAACGATCTAATTGGCACTAGGGGCCTAAAGCGTGCCAAAAACATCCCCACACCATTACACCACACCACCAGCCTGCACAGTGGTAACAAGGCATGATGGATCCATGTTCTCATTCTGTTTTACCCAATTTGACTCTACCATTTGAATGTCTCAACAGAAATCGAGACTCATCAGACCAGGCAACATTTTTCCAGTCTTCAACTGTCCATTTTGTTTGCTTGCAAATTGTAGCCTCTTTTTCCTATTTGTAGTGGAGATGAGGTACCGGTGGGGCTTCTGCTGTTGTAGCCCATCCGTCTCAAGGTTGTGCGTGTTGGCTCACAAATGCTTTGCTGCATACCTCGTTGTAATGAGTGGTAATTTCAGTCAAAGTTGCTCTTCTATCAGCTTGAATCAGTGCCCTTCTCCCTGACCCTAGCATCGACAAGGCATTTTACCCACAGGACTGCGATACTGATGTATTTCCCTTTTCACCATTCATTAATAAGTATCTATCTATCTATCTATCTATCTATCTATCTATCTATCTATCTATCTATCATCTATCTATCTATCTATCTATCTAATTATATAGTGCCTTTCACATCCTTCATCTATCTATCATCTATCTATCTAATTATATAGTATCTTTCACATCTATCTATCTATCGGAAAATCACGTGGCTGGCAGCCATGCAAGAATCTGGGGGTTCTTTGAAACAAAAGATTTTACAGCGACCTGGGGTGTGAGCCGGGGGGGTTTGGGGGTGACCCCG
>NW_024383391.1:0-33667 GCF_016835505.1 Polypterus senegalus
AATTTTATTTCAGGGAGAAAAACTTCTTCAGAAAAAACAGCAGAGTCTTTAGATAGGCAGTCAAAATAGAGTTTAATGCACAGCATAGGAAACCATTGCAGAGCACATAAAGCCTGTCTCAGTTCAATGAAGTGATACCCTTATTTTGGATGAGCCTCATACTTATTACAATTCTTATCTCAAAATACCCCTGCTTTGCACTATTTCCCACCATGTGCATTACAGGGTTTCTCATGATAATGACATCACTCAATACCTTTGTTCTTAACAATAACCTTGCCCAATAGACCTCCTCATAACAATCTTCTTCCCCGTAGCCCTTCTCATTACAATTTTCTTCCCTTTTTACACTTTTTCTTAAAAGTCACTTTGGCTTGAAGAATGTACTTGGCCATCTGGAGGTGAGCATCACCCAGCCTTCCTCCATGCCTCTAATCCTGGGCTTTTAGAGATTGGTGGCCTTTAGGTTAATCAATTCTCACCATTAAGTTGGAATCAGAAGGTCCCATATGTGAAAACTGGACTGCTCAATTAATGATTCAGTTAATGATTACTTGTTACACTGGCATCCCTTAAGGCTAAAATCATAGGCAGCCAAGCCAGTAAGTGGCAACGCATATCTCCACTGATAAAGGGCTAAGCTGAGAACGGCCTTGAGAGGACAAGCATGGTGCTTTCTTACTGCTTAGAAGAAAGAAGAAATATAAGCAATGACTAATTCTAATAAATTCTTATCTAAAACCCTATTATTAAATGTGTACTAAAGTGAAAGCCTGTGAGCACACATCGGTAGCAGCAACGTTAGGCAGTGGTGTACTGATGTTAACTGTCTGATTTGCCAGCACAGGCATTGAGCTGGTGGGATTGGAAACAGGTGGCCTTGCGCTCACAGGCATCCACTTAAAAAAGCCAAAGACCCTAGCCTTTAATAATCAACTCTTATACTCCTATAGAGCTCAGACTAGCTAACACAATGCATTTTGATTTAACTTGATCACCTAAGGTGTTGATGAGCCTTAATAAAGTGATCCCCCGCTATATCGTGATTCAGCTATCATGCCCCCGCTACATCGCAGATTTATTAATATTATGATTGTTACTAGGGGGCTCTGCCCCTGCTCTCTTTACTTGCCCATCCCTGGGTTTGGTTTACCAGAAAAACAATTTAAAGACATTGTTATTTTCATGGGAATTTTACGTATGCATTATTTTCATTTTAACTTTAAAACTTTTGTAAAAACAATATTTGTCCTTTATTTCTTGCCCCGGGCGTGGTTAAATCTCTTTCTTGCGGCACTTATAATGCTGCTCGCGTTGTAAAGGGGGTTCTGAACGCACACTAAAATGATGCGATCGGTTCCGCTGGTGTCTTGCTGCTGCTGACCAGCTGTGTGTTGTGCTTGTTGCGCTTTGCGTCAATCACTTAAAAGCCTGTACAGCAGCTGTCCATTTGCCACTGCATCTCTGCTGCTAGCGTTTTGAAGGAGGAGGAGGGAGGGTGGGGTGTGAGGACTGAACGCACGCTAAGTAGAAGCGCTCGGATTGTCTGCTGGCTTGCTGCAGCTACTTCAGGCAAGCTTTACGTTCTGCTGGCCGTTGTTTTAAGAGCTGGGAGCACCTGAAGTTTGTCTGCCAAAAGCATTCCAACAACTGCTTCGTTAGATGTCAGTGAACTTGTTTTAAATTGTTTGTAAGTAGGGCATGACGTGCAAAAGTCACTGTCTTACGGGTTTTGCTTCCTAAGGTTGTAATGTCTAGTCTTGTCGTCAAGACAATCAGATGATCTGATCTCGATCACTACGCTCAACCCCTCTGAAGGAACGCTACACTCCTGCCACTCACGTTGTGAAGGGGGGTAGCTGAACGCACACTAAGTAGAAGTGGACAGATCAGCTACTTGCTTTGTGCTGCTTCTGCCAAGATTCTTGTTCTGCTTGTTGCTCTGCGTGTCGATCATTTAAAAGCCTGTACAGCAGCTGTCCTTCTGTCTCACTGACTTGTCTTGCGTGACATTAAAATGTCTCTCGTGGGACATCAAATTGTCTTCTGAGAAGATCAAGCCTTGTCTCCCTGGTCTCTCTGCCAAGATTTTATAATAGAGAGATGTTACTCATATCCTTAGCCCGACATCAACATATCATGTGTTTACAAAATGTGTTTTGATAAGTTTACATGTGTTTAAAGCATGTGGGAGGGGTATTTTAAGTCTTAAACTATTAAAAAAATGTTTACTTTCTATATCATGGATTTTCACCTATCGCTGATGGGTCTGGAACGTAACTTCCACGATAGACGGGGGATCACTTTATATGAATTTAATTGGCATTTAAAATGTTTATATCTTTATGTGCTAGCATAAGAGCTTACTTAATGTTCTTAAGATTAAAAGCCTTGAACACTTGTGGAAGCTCGTTTAGACTTCTGTAAGTCGAAAGCCTCAGCAGCCATGTTCCCAAACCAAACGTTTTCTTTCCTTTCGTTTCCTCAGAGAATACAACATTCTTGACACACAGAAGTTCAAAACAAAGTAAGTGAAAAGACAGGCAAGCTGTAGAAGGTAGGGTCCGATGGCCTTTATGCTAAAATAAATGGTGACATTATAAGGTGCTTCAAACATAAGTTTCTAATAGCCAATAGCTCTAAAACTAATAACATGGCACATTGATCTCTAATCTAAATTCTCCATATCACCAGGGAGAGCTGCAGAAAATGACTGTCTGTACTCTGGGAGTCTTAAGCCTGACCCACTAGTGCTTCCCTCAGACAGGGTCCTGACACCAGAAGTCTGGCATAAAATGTCCTCCACATCAGATGGGAAAGGACAACATCACCTAAAGGAGTAACTGAGGAACAAAAAAGAAACTAAAGAAAAGAACAGGAATTTGTCACTGATTGTAGTAACTGGGAAAGGTGACCTGTAGTGAAGTATTTTTATATTCCCAAATCATGTTTGTGAGATGGAGTTTAAAAGAAACGAGAAGTTCCTTGCAATATGGCAGAATGGGGTGTGTCTTTTGGCTTAATGCTCACAAGTGCCAAGGTGACAGATAAAACTTGTTGTATTTCAAGTCAAGTGGCTTTATTGTCACACTTTCCGTACATCACATTGCAGCAGATAGTGGCATAGAATAACATTCATTAGGAAGGCATTGCAGCAGATACATAAGCACAGGACATGTTCAAGACAGGTAAAGAGCTATACTATAGACACATTAAAAGAATAGGTAAGTGAAGAGATAGCAAAAAACAGAAACAGCAATAAATGGATAGAAATAACTAATAATAATAAAAAACAACAGTAGTAACAAGTGTATCTGTATATTAATAATCTACTACTGTAGGAAGGCAGCACAGAGCTCAGAGGCCGGACAGCCAAACTGCTGCAGTACGGTGTCCATTTCTGAACATCCTCCTCCTCGAGAAAACTCCATCCTTCCTACTACCTCGACAAAATATTCCTCCTCCCTGTGAGGAATCCCCCGTTACATCTCCTCCCTCCCCTCTCCTCCCTCCTTCCACCACCGTCTGCTCTCAGTTCTCCGATGTCCATTTTCCGTCATCCACCCTCCTATGTCTGTCATCCGCCTTCTGCTCTCCGTCAACCCCCACACTCCACCCACCGACCTGCACATCTTGGCATTTTCATTAATGAAGTGACATAATAGTTCAGCTCCACCTTCTTCAGAAGTTCATTCATCAAATTATTTGTCAATTATATTTCACAGTAAGAATTTACAGCACGACTCAAACGGGGGAACAAAGGTAAATGACGTTAATTGTCGAATGTCTTTTAATACTGTGTAAGCATATATATTAACACGTGTGCATTAATACATGTGCATTTATGGGGCTATTTCTCAGGCTTAAAAGCTCACCTTTTATTAAAAAAGTAAATGCAAACTTTTCTCATTCTGAAGAGCACAAACCAGGTTGGATTTCAGCCATTAAACATGCAAAAATTTCAGTACATCTGATAAATAAGCGCAACATACTGGTCTCCATCGGCATCTGTAGCTAAGTCGAAAAACACCATCACATACTATTAGTTAACGATTAACACATTTCTATATTTATTGTAAGCATACAATACAACTGATCATATGTTGCAGTTATTTATCTGGTGTGCCGAAATTTTCGCGTGTTTCACGGCTGAAATCCAACGTGGTTTGTGCTCTTCAGAATGAAAAAAGTTTGCGTTTACCTTTTTAATAAACCGTTACCGTTTTAATGCACACGTGTTATGATGCTTACATAGTATTAAAAGACACTCAACAATTAGCGTCATTTACCTTTGTTCTAACGTTTGAGTCGTGCTGTAAATTCTTACTGTGAAATATAATTGACAATTAATTCGGTGAATGAACTTGTGAAGAAGGTGGAGCTGGAGTATTACTTTACTTCATTAATGAAAATGCCGTGATATTCTCGGGGGGGAGGGGAGTGGGCATTGGGAGTGTGGGGCTGACAGAGAGCTGAAGGCGGATGACAGAGACAGGAGGTTGGATGACAGAAAATGGACATCGGAGAACTGAGAGCGGACGGTGATGGAAGGATGGAGGAGAGGGGAGGGAGGAGGGGTGACTGGGGATTCCTTGCAGGGAGGAGGAATATTTTGTTGAAGGTAGTAGGATGGATGGAGTTGTCTCGGAGGGAGGAGGATGTCCTAAAAGGGACACTGTAGTGCAGAGCCTGGTAAAACTCGTTTGATTGCTACAGCGGTCCTTAGCAATATTGTTGCTTTGCAAATGCCGTGCTTATAAAGATATCTTTAATGGAGGGCAGAGAGGTCCCAAAATCTTTTCTTGCAGTGTTCACTATCCATTGTAGGGCCTTACAATCAGAGACACTGCAGTTAACAAACTAGATCAGGATTCAGCTGGTTAGAATGCTCTCGATGTAGAATGTGGTAACAATAGGGGCCGGCAGGCTTGCCTTCCTTGGCCTCTGAAGGAAGTAGAGATGCTGCTGCTGCACCTTCATGGCCATGGATGTGGTGTTACTTGACGTCTTGATGCATGCTCAATAATCCAGGTAAGGAAATACTTTAAGTAATCCAGGTAAGTTGATTCAGTTCATCTGGACACAGTTCTTTTCCAGGGAGATACATTAATTCTCTCATCCAAGTTCCTTCTCTCAGTTGACTGCAGGTTTCTCCAACCTTAAAAACAGTACCTTTGCATAATGTCCAAAACTAGCACCATTGACAAATAATGGGCAGTGTGATCAATGATATGCAAATTGTCCATTGATCAATGCCCATGAGTACCATTCACAGAGAGTTGAGGTGTTACTTGACAAACTAAGGCTAGCTGACATATGCATGTGAAGGCATTTGGTGCTCTTGACCAGTTCCACTACAGAGCCTTTAGTGTGCATTGGAGTGTGGGCAGCATAGGCCTTCCTGAAGTCAACAATCCTCTTTTTAGTCCACAATTAGAGATCAATTGTTGCTTTTGCATCAGTCCCCCAATTGTCATATTGCCATTCTGTTGGCTGACTCATCCCCATTGCTGATGAAACCTACCTGAAAACTTATTAATTGTGTTAGAGGTGTAAGCGCTGTACAATCATCGTCATTCGGGAGTGAGATGGTGTATTCGACGCAGACTGTCTGTGGTCTCTCTGTCAGTAAGTCCAGGACTTAGTTGCATAGAGAAGAGTTGTAGCCTGACAGCTTCCCTATGAGCTTCTGAGGGATGATGGTGTTGAATGCTGAACTTAAGCATTCTAGCACAAGTGTCTCTTTTGTCCAGATTGGACAGGGCCAGATGAAGAGTAGCTGATGTGACATCTTCAGTGTTGAACCTTTATTGTGATTGGCAAACTTTCGAGGGTGTCATGTGATGTGGGAAGTCCGTCTGTCAGGTGGCCTAAGTCTAGTCTCTCGAGGCACTTCATGATGACAGGTGTGAGTGCTACAGGGAGATAGTTAGACAGAGGACTTCTTTGACACGGGTTTGACTGTGGTGATTTAGAGGCACTTGGGGATGACTGCCTGTCACAGGGAAAAGTTAAAGATGTCTGTAAAGATGTCCTTCAGATGGTTTGCACATTCCAGGAACATTCAGCTAGCAGATTTCTGTGGGATTACTGTTCATTCAGCAAACTTCTTCAGCATATACATAGTAGAACATAAGTGTTTTTATAATGCAATTTCATTATTATAAGATGACGTAAAGAAGAAAAAGAAGCCCTTTGCAATACAGCATGTTAACCTTCATCCAGCCTTTCAAGAAGGTCCTCCAGCTTTCAGGGAAAACTCGGATTGACACACCAGCCCCTGTAAAAAACATCACACTACTCAGTTCCATTTGAACTAAAGTGGTGCTGAGGTGTCACTCAGTTGGTCCTAATTTGGGGTCCTCAGGTGGTTTGTCATGTTGTGTGTGTCACCCATAGCAGCAGCATAGCCAAAAACTTTGACAAAAAGTGACAAAACTGCACAAAATGGCAGAATCCAAGGTCAAATAAAATGGCAGTGAAGATAGAAAAGAAATATCTTCTGCTTTTTCAAATTGACATACAACGAAAAATGAATGTTATTTTGTATTTATCAAAGTTCAGAACTTCTAGATGTGTATATGACGAAAATGGAGTTACAAAATGACACAAAAAATTGAAAATATTCTAAATTAAAACAGATATGTGTTGTGAGAAAAGCATAAAAGATTATTTAGTAACTTAAATTTTGTAAAATCGGGTTAAACATCACACGCCTCCGTCCTGTGTGTCAGAGTGTTTAAAGATTTATCACATGAAATATCGACAAAGAGAATGAGATTGCAATGTGCACATTCACACTGAGTATTACCTGTAGTAAGGACACCATCAACAGGTATGTTAGGTTTAGTTTGGAAATTTTTCCAGGAGTGTCTTGAAATGATCAATTAAATATATTTTGGTATTATTAGTCTATTTTTTACTGTCATAATGTACTTTTGATAGTCATTGTCTGGATGTTAAAAACACATTGTGTTCTCAAGCTGCAGTATAAAAACAGTTTAAAATCCACTTTATTACTTCCCTTCATAATTTTAAATACTTCAATCATGTCACCTCTTAATCTTCTTTTGCTTAAACTGTAAAGGCTCAGCTCTTTTAATATTTCCTCATAACTCATCCCTGTATCCCTGGAATCAGCCTAGTCGCTCTTCTCTGGACCTTTTCTTGTGCTGTTATGTCCTTTTGTAGCCTGGAGACCAAAACTGCACTCAGTACTCCAGATGAGGCCTCACCATAAAGCTTGTTGTTATAAAGCTTGAGCAGAACCTCCTGTGACTTGTACTCCACACATCAAGGCGCTATATAAACTGACATTCTGTTAGCCTTCTTAATGGCTTCTGAACACTGTCGGGAAGTCAATAGCTTAGAGTCAACTATGATGCCTAAATCCGTCTCATAAGGTGTAATTTAGAATCCATTCAATTATTTCAAAGGGATTATTTCAAAGCAGATAGGTTTGGGAAGATTTGTGGCAGATGAAATTTAATGTCAGTAAAGGTAAAGTATTACATGTAAGAATTAAAAATGTGATGTTTGAATACACAATAAGAGGTCTGAAAATCAAGAGTCCACATTATGAGAAGAATTCAGGAGTCCTAGTGGACAGAAAGTGTTCAGAAGCCATTAAGTAGGCTAACAGAACGTGAGGTTACATAGCGCCCTGACGTGTGGAATACAAGTCGATTAAACTTACTTGTATGAAATAGTGGTGTGCAATAAAAACTAAAGATGTCAAAACAGGGAAAACCTCAAACCCTCCCAGAAGCAGAGATGACACCCTAAGTGCAGGTCCTTAGAGGTGTGAGGCGTAACACAAATCACTGGGCCATATAACAGTCAGAATTCTTCAGATGAGCCCCAAATAATTTCAACAGTTGATGAAAATATTTTCCATTTCTAGTTGATTCAGGTGTTGTACAATCTGCTATCAGAGCAGCTGATTTAAAAGATGTTCCAGTGTCAGATGAGCATTTCACAGTAACAGAGTTTCAAGGCACTCGACTCCAGTTGCTTCAGACTGACATGTTTAGTGGAGGCCGTTGAAAGACAGACATGCCATTTTACTCTCCACAGGAACACAATGAAACTGTGAGGAAGTGACCTGCTTTGTAAATTGGGAATAGTTTTAAAATACAGTGGAACCTCGGTTTACAACTTGGTTTATGAGTGTTTTACACGACGAGCTAAATATTTTAATAAATTTGACTTGATAAAGGAGAGAGGTCTTGCAGTATGAGTAGTATGTATACGCTTTGTCTGCTGAACGTCACATGATCAAAACTGAACTGATGGTTCTTCTCTCTCTTTCGCTGTGAGATTGTGAGCAATCGTCTCCTATTATCCGTCTAAGAGTGTATGAGTGTATACTGTTTACTACAGCATTGTGACTGTGTGTGTGTGTTCACCCTGTGATGGAGTGGCGTCCTGTCCAGTGATTGTTCCTGCCTTGTGCCCAATGCTTGCTGGGATTGGCTCCAGCTTCTCTGTGACCTGCTCTGGATAAGCAGTTTAAGAAGATGGATGATGAATGATGTTTAGTGAATCTCCGTATAAATAACAAAAACTGTGTGACTAACAACATTAACATGAGCAGTGAAAGTGGGGGTCTGCAGCAGGCTTCTCTCACTGACCACCATCACAAACAAGTGGTGAAGAAGGACAATTCGATTCTGTCACACAGCAGACATCCTCTGTCTCCAAAGTGTCACTTGTGGCTATTAAACTGCTGATTTAGGGTCTCAAGGGTGAGGACCCCCAGATTGAAGTCCTCTTTTATCCTCAGATAAAAGCCTTCTGAATTCTAGTAGCTACAGGAGTCCTGCGGAGTTCTGAATTATTATTGTGTGCTCTTCATTATTATTATTCAAGAATCGTTATTCTGATTTGTAGAAGTCTTATGGTGTGTGTGCTGATTACCACAGTGGCTGTCATGTGTGGTCTCTTTTATTATTTTCTTGTCCCTATTTAATAATGTCCTACGTGTCACACATTCCTGCTGCTCACAAATTTCCCTCTGGGGTAATAAAAGTCTTCTGCCGTCCTGAAGAGTAAAAGCCACACATGCAAAGAGAGAACATGGAGATTATACAACATCAATGACCGGGTGAAGGACTGGAACAAGAACACTAAATCAAAAGGGCAGAAGTGCGGACCACCACATCATAATACCTCCTGTATAAACACACAAGGGGGTCTGAAATGAGGGGGCAACTCTTAAAGTGGAACAAGTAAAGCATCAGCTGAGCAGAGCAGAAATAAAGAAGCTGAGAGTCCATCAGGAATCGTCTTATACAGTGCAGACCATAATACCTTCAAACACAATTTATGTGTCACATTTACTGGTGTACTCATACCTCAGAATAAAAAATAAAGAAATAAACTCAGTTTTCTGGAAAGATTTTGCTTTATTTGCATATAATGAGAATGTAATAACAGAGAATCTTCAGCTATTGTCTAGTCCTGAAAAGTCTGCTAAAGAGACAATTTGAAGTGCCTTAAAGAAATTCACCAAAAAATGTCTCCCCGTATATGATGTGCCTAATTTGTACAAAAATACTTTACTACAGCAACGCTACTAGATGGGACAGCAGTAAGGATTAGAAAGATGATTCAAAATCATAAAAGCGTGCTTTTAAAAATATGGAAAAACTTCTTAACAAATAAAAAAATGTTTTAAGGAGCCAAGACAGCCAGAAAGTTCTTCAGATCCAAATGTAATTCCTTTATTAAAGGTTTAAGTTTCTCTGTTTTTCTAGAATTGAGCACAATGCTGTTCTCTGAAGTATTAATTGTGTTCTCTATGAGGTGAGCAGCTGCGCTAATGAGACTTCACAAATATTCACAAATGTCAGTCTAAAGCAGCAAATCCTACGTTTAATTGTGGACATCAAACCTCATTTGACCTTCTCAGTCGTCCATTTCAGTTCCTCACAGTCACCTCAGTGTCATTTAGTGAGCCAGCAGTGTGAGGAGTGAAGGCCGACTGCTCCGTCTGCACTCGTCTGTCATCTGCTGCCTTATTGAGGAGGAGTGCAGATTAAAGTGCAGGAATAGGAAACATTAACTTCACAATTGAAATGAAAACTAAACTAATAAAGGATCAAGTATTGTGTAGGATTTGATTATTAAACAGATCACAGTTTTGTGCCCGAACAGAACTTCAGTTGTCGTCTGAGCTCTGCTGTGGAGTATTGAGCTGTGAAATCTGAAAGTTTCTGTAAATTGTAACTCCAGATGTTAAAAGATCTTTATATTTACAGATTTTAGGTAAAGTTCAACAAAACACTTTTGAAGTTATGATAAAATAAACAATTCTGTCCCCAAATAATGGAAAATACAACAATTATTTTATAAGACACCAAGAAACCATGAAGTGTTTGTATGAATTGCCAGGAGACTCCTGTATTTTCAGACCTGTTTATTACACATTCAAATAAGAAGATGTTTTATCAAAAAAATTGCGGTGAAATAAGCAATATTGATAAACAGTCCACACTCTACACAAATAGAGTACAATTTTAACAAAAACAGCCTTAAAAACAATACAGCAAATATGAAATGATTGTATGGTTAAGAAATATGTTCAAGTATTGCACTGCTAATAAGGAAAAGCAGCAAAGGAATATTGTAAAAATAGTTTAAAATGTCTAAACACAGATAGTTTTGCATTTTTTGTCTTTAACATTTACAGTAAATTGAGCACTGAAGAAGCTGAGTTAAATATCTTAAATGTCAGGATGATTTTCAGTGCTTTTTGAAACCAGGAATAAAGAAAAGCATAAAGAATTGGATTAACTCCAAAGTTCACTTCACTTAGTAATCCAAAGACATTCCTGATATAATATGTGATTGGGTTACTAATATCAGTAAAAAAATTGTATATATTGATAGGCAGCCAGCAGATCATAAAAGCCCCCGACTACTCCTAATGTTTTTGCGGCTTTTCTTTCAGACGGTTTTGATATTTTACTGTCACTCACCTCCTCAGTTTGTCTCTTTTCTATCATACAGTTGATGGCTCTTGAATGGCTTCTTGCAACTACAAATATTCTGATATAAAAACCAATCATCAGTGAATAAGGAATAAAAAAAGTTATGAATAAAATAAAACGATCATTTCATAAGTGTATACTCACAAGCTCCTTCACGCTCTGTTACAATATCACTAAGACATAAAAGTACGAGTGTAATGAAAAGTGCAAACAGCCACACTACAGCAATGCTGACCTTTGCAACAGTCAAAGTTATTTTTGAGCTGTAAAAGAAAGGATGGCAGACAGCAATGTAGCGATCAATGGATATTAAAACCACATTATATTCAGTTAATATACTAAGAATATTTGCAAGTGCCTGATACAAATAACAATAAATAACACCAAAGTACCAGCAAGTTTCAATCAGGAAAACCAAACCGAAGGGCATCACAAAGAAACCTGTTAAGAAATCGGCCACTGCAAGTGAAAGGATCAGAAGATTAGTCGGCGTGTGCAGCTGAACAAAATGAGAAATAGAAATGATGACAAGAAGATTTCCAAAGACTGTCGATAAAAGCAAAAGACACGAGAAAATATAATAAAGTCCATAAACTTCAGTTCCATAAATCAGTTTACGACAAGATATATTACTGTGAGGAAAGCAACGTCCAAGTTTCAGTCCATTCCACTCCATGTCTGTCCCTGACTGAGCCGTCCTGCCTGCACACTGAGATGTTTATACACTGAGGCCCTGCGACTGCCATATTCTCTCTGCTGACGTAATTCACATGAGGCGTCTCTCTGCTGTGTGTGCTTCACAAATTCTCTCAGGATGTTTGTTTGTTCATTTCAGTTCTTACTCACTAATGAGTTCATCAAATCTCAGATGTCTTCATTATATTTGTTTGTCAGGAGCCGCTCAGGGCTGCGGTGGTCTCTCCTCACAGCTCCACAGTGGTCAGCTGCTGGCTCTCTGCAGTTTCCTTCTTCTCCTCTGTCTGCTGTTTTGTTTTTGTTCTCAGTCACTTTGACTTTCTTTCCTCATCACAGCGAGCAGCACATTAAATCAGCAGGTTCAGATGAGCTGAGGTTGTGCCCAGTGGTGGTCTGACACTCCATCCTGTGCTGTGCTGCTCAGAGCCCCTCTGATTCCTGTATGGAGTGTGCTGGACCACCCTGTGCTCATGAGAGGCCCTCACACACACACACACACACACATACAGTGTACAGTAACAGCTGTGTGTTTTTGTCTTTTCCGGACCCTCACATTAAATTCCAGACAGTATTCCCCCCGTTGCTCTCTGTCAGTCTGACGTTGTGCTGATTGTCTTTGTCTGATTTACTGGACGTCTTTCTTTTCTTAAATCATCAAACACACAACATGCATTTCTCTGTGGCAGTGGCAGGTCAACTCTCAGAATTCAAATTCATCAGCGCTGTCTGATGTGTTTTTTACTTAAAGACATTTGCTGTGTCACTGATTTGTCACTTTGTATCAAACAAAACCAGACAACTGCTTCTGTTGGTTTTGAAGCACTGAGGAGCACCACACTGCATTTGTCTGTTAGCTGTTATCACTATAAGGACAATTAAACTTCCTAAGAATGGAAGAAATGATATCAAGATCTCTCCAAATAATCTTCTGTAATATTTGCACTTTTTTTTACTGTAACAGCAAGTTATGTTTTTTAAAGAAATGCTGAACCATAAAATAAAAACTATGAGAGGACCGCCGTCCAACCTGCATGTTCAGATTTGATTAATCAATTAGCAGCAGTTGCTCGCTGATGGCTGACGTACGACTTTACTGGAGTTTGTGTCTCATGTCATTGTCATTCCCCTCCTAATCGACAGACAGTGAAGTGGTCCTCACCACCGCTTTAACTAGCAATGCTGGAATGCTACTGTGATGATAGTCACTTAACATAATCTCTCATAGACATTTCATACTGTTTTAGATTATACTCTGATTAACTCCAAATAACATAAATATTTGTCCTTTGAATTAATTTACCCAATTAATGGCCTATTAAAATGTATTCATCTAAAAATATTTACTCTTTCCCAATCTACATACACTAAAATGCTACCCATGTTATGCTAATCATGTTTTTTAAACTATTTGCTCTTATTCCCATTGCTGTTCAGGGCAAATCTAAAATGAATTAAATTCATAATAATAATTCTGCATTATTTCCATTAGTAAAACAATAGTTAACAAATATTCAATAAATGTATGCCGCACATGAAAGACTTAATTTGCTTTGTTGTGCCTACAGATACTTAACCTCTCCCCCGTTATCATCAATTATTTCATGGTTCAAATCTCTTTGAAAGATATACAGTAATTCCTCCTCGATCGTGAGGGTTGCATTCCAGACCAAAGCGAGTAGAAGTAGAAACCATATGTTTCTGTGGTTATTTTTATATATTTTAAGCCCTTATAAACTCTCCCACACTGTTTATAAATATTCCCTGCACAGTTATACAGCATTATCCCTTTGTATTCTCTTAGATATTAGGTAAGATTCATTGAAATTATGTATGTAAACACACTGTTTATATACAGTAAAACCTAAATATTATTTTAAAGATATCGAGTGTCTCCGATATCACATATGTTACAGCCATTACGATAGACAGGCCACCAGCAATAAATACGTACAATGCAAGAAAAATAGTATACAGTAAATGTGTGTACAGTGACACTAAACGTACGTACATGTACTTAGTACTGTAAGTAGAAAATTAATTATGGTTACTCACCAACAATGACATGATGACTTGTCCGATAACAATGAGTTTAATTTTACTGCACAACAAAGGAGAGCATTACAGCCCTTCTAAAGGAGCCACTTCAGGCGATTGTGTAGTACTGCCCTTGTTCTTCTTCAGGCAGTCTTCAATCCAAATCCCTAAAGCAGATTCCATCCAGAGTACTGCCTTATTACATCCACTTACAACTCGTTTTGCACCCTGGTTAAAAGGACACTGTGGCCGTAGATCTTCTATTCCTTTCCTACTTTTTAAATAAAAAGAATCGTAGCCTCATTGATGCTGTAATAGCGTCCTACAGCAGTGTAGCTGTTCCCTTCCTTCAACAAATCCAAAATGTTTACCTTTTCGGCAATAGTTAACATCTTCCGTTGGCGCTAAAGCACGGCCCCTGAAGCAGTAGCAGGAGCAGATCGTTTTGGAGCCATAAAGAAGGGCTTGACTATGCACAAAGATAAACACAAAATAGCACAACTCTTAACACAGCGAAACACGTCGATGCTGTATGAGCGAGACGAGACTTCCAGCATTCAGCACACAGGAACTTAACTGCGTGCTCTGATTGGTTGGCTTCTCAGTCATCTGCCAATAGCATCCCTTGTATGAAATCATCTGGGCAAACCAACTGAGGAAGCATGTACAGGAAGTAAAAAGACACATTGTCCAGAACCAGCGAAGCAGCGAAAAATCCGAGTTATATATTTAGTTATGCTTACATTAAAACCGCGATAGAGTCTAGCCATTAAAGTTGAAGCGCGATATAGTGAGGGATTACTGTATGCAGAACAAAGGATCTGAAAATCCAGAACTCTTGATTTGATGAATGAGATGATTAGGTAATGCTTGTGGTTAGTCAACCAGTTGACAAACATCTGACACAACTCTCAGTTACGAGAAGCAGATCATAGGTATGTGATACAATATCAGTTAAATAATACATAGAGTACACAATACATGTTTTGTCCTTATCAACCAACCACATTGCATTTCAAACCAAAAAGAATGTAATACTCTAATCTTCACCCTGCCAAATCAAATCAGCTGCCATAGCGCAGCTTCAGAGGCTTCGCCTCAGGTGCTGACGTCTGAGATTTAAACCCAGTAAGGTGATGGAAAAGTGTGTACACCTGATGAGCCCTAATAAGGGTGAAACACGTGCTACGTACTCTTTGTATTATTGGGCAGATACTGTATCACATACCTATGATCTGCATCTGACAGGACGCGGTGATTGTTTGCCAGCTGGCCAAACAACCACAAGACTTACCTGGTAGGTAATCACCTAATAATCAGATTACAAATTAGACCAAAATGAATATATATATATATTCATATATGTACTGGGCAGCAAACGACGCCGCTTCCAGTTCCGGTCCTGATGACATCATTTCCCCTGCAGGGGATTGAAAAGCCACCATCTTAATAGGAGAGTCAGTTCTGTTTTGGACTCAATCGATTCTGCGGCCAGGAAATATTATATGGGTGGCTGCCCCAAGCCTTCCCAATATCTCTTTGTCGTTCCTGTTACAATATACTCTCACCTAAAGGATTATTAGGAACACCTGTTCAATTTCTCATTAATGCAATTATCTAATCAACCAATCACATGGCAGCTGCTTCAATGCATTTAGGGGTGTGGTCCTGGTCAAGACAATCTCCTGAACTCCAAACTGAATGTCAGAATGGCAAAGAAAGGCGATTTAAGCAATTTTGAGCGTGGCATGGTTGTTGGTGCCAGACGGGCGGTCTGAGTATTTCAATCTGCTCAGTTACTGGGATTTTCACGCACAACCATTTCTAGGGTTTACAAAGAATGGTGTGAAAAGGGAAAAACATCCAGTATGCGGCAGTCCTGTGGGAAAATGCCTTGTTGATGCTAGAGGTCAGAGGAGAATGGGCCGACTGATTCAAGCTGATAGAAGAGCAACTTTGACTGAAATAACCACTCGTTACAACCGAGGTATGCAGCAAAGCATTTGTGAAGCCACAACACGCACAGCCTTGAGGCGGATGGGCTACAACAGCAGAAGACCCCACCGGGTACCACTCATCTCCACTATAAATAGGAAAAAGAGGCTACAATTTGCATGAGCTCACCGAAATTGAACAGTTGAAGACTGGAAAAATATTGCCTGGTCTGATGAGTCTCGATTTCTGTTGAGACATTCAAGTCAGAATTTGGCGTAAACAGAATGAGAACATGGATCCATCATGCCTTATTACCACTGTGCAGGCTGGTGGTGGTGGTGTAATGGTGTGGGGGATGTTTTCTTGCCACACTTTAGGCCCCTTAGTGCCAATTGGGCATCGTTTGAATGCCACGGGCTACCTGAGCATTGTTTCTGACCATGTCCATCCCTTCATGACCACCATGTACCCATCCTCTGATAGCTACTTCCAGCAGGTTAATGCACCATGTCACAAAGCTCGAATCATTCCAAATTGGTTTCTTGAACATGACAATGAGTTCACTGTACTAAAATGGCCCCCACAGTCACCAGATCTCAACCCAATAGAGCATCTTTGGGAAGTGGTGGAACGGAGCCGTGCCCTGGATGTGCATCCCACAAATCTCCATCAACTGCAAGATGCTATCCTATCAATATGGGCCAACATTTCTGAAGAATGCTTTCAGCACCTTGTTGAATCAATGCCACGTAGAATTAAGGCAGTTCTGAAGGCGAAAGGGGGTCAAACACCGTATTAGTATGGTGTTCCTAATAATCCTTTAGGTGAGTGTATATGTTATGCATATGTTAATTTGTTATCCAAAAAACTAAAACAGGTTCTTAATACTGTGAGGTTTCTGAACTCTTTTGGCCACATCTGTGGAGGGCTGCTTGTCTGCCGTTGAGGCAACCACAGTTTTGCAGCGCCACAACATAGCCATGGAGACAACTACGAGCCGATTGTGGGCTATAAGTGCCTGTTGCTGATGGGTGATGCAAGGAACATTATGAAAGCAGGAAACAATATAACTTGGTCACTGACCTGGCCCCGACCCTGCCCATTCGCTGTGCCTGTGTTTAGGAGAGTGGTAGATCTACCGTGCTGTTACTGTTTCAAGTTAAATAAAGATGGTTTTGCTAAAGTGCTGAGACTCAGCCTCATTTTTAGGGTGAAAGACAGCTTTTCATACGTCACATGGTACCAGAAGTGGGGTCTTGAACCAATGGAACCCCAAGAGGCATATGATATCCCAATACCAGTGGAGCAAAATGAGGGTCCTGCGAGTGCTCAGGTCATCATGCTCCTCAGAGATGTGCTGGTGAAGATGGATCCCTAGGATGACCCAGAGTGTTTCATATTCTGCTTCGAGCACACAGCAACATTGATGCACTGGGACAGGGGAGCCAGGCCAGTTATTGTGGCCCCATTTTTAACTTGGTTGGCCCTACAGGTTGTGCAAAACCTCCCTCCCGAAAGACTTGATGATTATGACTTCCTAAAGTAACTGATCCTCCTCCACGCAGCTGTGAGCCTGGTGGCCAAGGGGCTCCAGTTTCATCTGTGGCATATTTATGCCCCATAGGAGGACAGATCCCGGGTTAAGTGCATCTGATTCAAAGCTGGATCCACTGAGATACTTTTGAGCAGTCCTGTCCGAGACAGGCAAGAGCCTTTGTGATGAAATATTATGGAACAAAGTGCACTCACTGCTAGACCTGACACGCAGACTGGAGGGTGCAAAAGCCACCAGGAAACAACGGGCTACCCAGGCTTGTTCCCAACTTTGATCCAGCCAGCACAGACGTCTACGGTCACTGGCTCCATAGGTGAAAGCCGCCATCGTGAGAACATCATAGGGCAGCTGCTTTCACTGTGATCATCAAGGACATCTGGCTTGGGAGTGCCACCTCCCACCTGCTCAAACCATGACCAGGTATGTAGCTCTCATGTTTCCCCCATGATGTTAAAGGAAGAAAATTTTAAGGTCTCTATTACATTGACCAGATTGAAAGTAGTGTCGGCACTGTTGGACTCCGGTAGTGACCTCAACATGGTCCACTGTGACTCAATCTGGCAGACTGGTAATAAGAGCACAGAGCAAGTGCACATCAGCTGTGCACTGAATGACGCTCAAAAGATGCAAATATACCAAAGCTGACATCATAACACTTTAACCACCTTGAGTAAATACTTTCTAAGCCTGCGCCCTTTTTACTTTGGCAAACCGAATAAGTAAAGTTGTAATTCAAAGGTTCTGATTCAATTAAAACAGCCACACTATTCACTTAATGTAAGAAGGAAGTTTTTCCTATGATTAATAAGATCATTGATGTATAATGTTTTCTTGGTTAATGCTCTAACATTTAATTAGGGCATATTTAAGGTCTTGGAAGAATAGTGCAGAATTGGCATAGTGTTATGACTGCTGGAAATGGAAATTAAGTTATTTGTGTTAATGCTGCTTGGTGCAGGTTTTTTAATAATCTGTTGTTATAGTTTTAATTTGCATTTATGATGCATTGTCTGTTTTTTTATTTAGACTGAGGTTGATTATTATAGTGTTAATGCAGTGAACATTTGAGTTAGAGCTAGCTATAGAGCTATCATATCCTAGCAAGGCATTATGGAAAGAACTTGAATTAGAATTACATGGTCAGGAAAGGCAAATGACCTTCGAGATGTTTTCCGAGAGGACCGGGGCGCCAAATCTATTAGGGTGCAGACCATCTCATCTGAAGAAATGCGGACTCTCCCAGAAGAGATTCCAGTTGTCTTCCAAACCTGATGTTATGTCCCTCACAGAAACCTTTCAACCAATTGTTTAATACCAGCAGATGATTGTAGTATTCATCTGATCTTCTAGCCAGAGGTAAGGGACCCAAAATGAAGATACTCGGCTGGGGTCCTCTCCTTCGTGACAATAATAAGTGCTTCAAAATTCTCTTTAAGAACGCGTTCGACTGTTTTTATCGCACTTCGTTTACTCCTGCATGCACTACAATGGTCCCCACTGCCCTGTCCTTGTGCCTTTCAAAGACTGTTGACTCTCTCCTCGTGATATCTCTGGATTCTGTCTGCTGTGGAGTTTCAGACGCCGATGAAATACACTTTCTTCTGGCATCTGAAGTGGACCTTCTAATTGTACGTGTTTTTTTTAGGTGGCATGGCTATATTAGCAAAAAGCAGGACAATTATAATATGTTACATGGTATTAGGTACGGAATAAGCACCACAATGAGATGAATTTCTGTTATTTACAATACATTGGACAGTGAGAAAATAGCACCACAAATATGGAAAGCCAGTGAGAAAGAGTAGCACTGAAACCATACTGGGAAAAATGGTGGGGAGGTCTGTTTGTAAGGAGCATCTGTGTTCAATGGCGCTGGCATCTAACGGACGTTGGCGATGGTAACTACAGAGAGAGGTGACATACAACTGCTGCTGCGTGTGGGGAAAATGGTGGGCGAAAGATGCTGTCTTTGTAAGGTGAGTCTCTGTTCAAATGTGATTGCATTTAACGGACGTTGGTGAATGAAATACATCACTATCAGTGCGTGTGGGAGTGTGACCGCGAAATGCGGTTGTCTCAGCCGGTCAGGCGACTGGGTCCTTTATGTTTTACATCCATACGGCAGTTCCCCTTCACCCAATGAAAGCAGTCAGCCTTCTCATACTTGGACACTTCTGCCATCTCTTGGCAATTTAAAGAAACATGGGTAAAGAGCGATGCACAAGGGCCAACGGTGCCGCTAGAAACCTCTACTGTGAACGTCTGTTGCAATGTGTGGCCATCTTGTCGATGATAAGTACAGGGACGTGTGCCAAACTTTGTGTCGGTGAAAAGGTGCCCTGCGCTTCACCACGAACATTTTTGCTTACCAAACATACCCCATGACCTCCTCCTGGTCACAAAGGAGCCCCATCCCCTGTTTGGTGCCAATCGGATGCCCGTGCAGATTTGTATGGTGGACAAACAAACATACATACATACACACATACATACATCGACTCTGCTTTATATATTAGACATCTGTTAGTCCTTTAATGATATACTGTACTTCAAAAAAGAAGAAGTCTGTAATTCATTAATAGATAGTTGTAATTTAATTAAAAAATATCTTTAAATCATGCAAACAAATTTTAAGATAATTAGTAATTTTTTTAAAAATACTTCAAGTGATTCTGAGATTACTTTAATGATTTCAATGTATTTCTAAATCTAATCAATTAAACTCCTAAGTGCCTGACACATTCAAAATCTGTGTTCTGACCAGCAAGTCCTAAATATTCCTTCATGCAGATGCCTGTGATGGAGAAACTCACAAGTTTGAAGCTGGACAAAGTCTTTGAAAATCATGTGTGTCTGAGCACATCCACAGCAGCTGCCGGAGGTCAATGGCTGCTCTCAGCTCACAGGGAGACGTACACAGAAATGGAGTTCATGTTAAGTGAGCTGGCTGAGTGATGGCCTTGAAACAGTGCCCCATGTTTTCCATTTCTAGTGGATATGGGTGCTAAAAAATCAACTATCAGAGCAGCTGATTTAAAAGATGTTCCAGTGTCAGATGAGCATTTCACAGTAACAGAGGTTCAAGGCACTTGACTCCAGCTGCTTCAGGCTGACATGTTTAGTGGAGGCCATTGAACGACAGACGTGACTTCTTACTCTCCACAGGAACACAAATCTGTTAGGAAGTGACCTGCTTTGTAAATGGGAATGTATTTTAAAATATACCCCAGATGACAACTATTTAGAAGCCCCAGAAGATTACCTTAAAATGGTTTGAGAAATCCTAAACCAAGAATCAGTTAATTTTTCTGGATTGAAAATTTCTGGCACCCGAGGTTCAAATTACAGAGAAGACATTAGTCATGACTCTTGTGTCCCTCGGTTCACCTCATGACTACTTAGTTCAAGATCCTGCACATTTGTGGGCACAAAATAAAAATGACAATCTGAGAACATAAGAAATGTGACAAACGTGAGGAGACCATTCAGTCCATTAGCTAACGGCTAAATTGTCACAGTGGCTCCTTTAGATCCTTCTTAAAGGTTGTCCAGGTTTCTGTTTCAACTCCATGATTCAGTAGTTTGTTTGAAAGTCCAACAACTCTTTGTTCTTCCTGGCTTCAGTCCCAATCATTTTGTGTGTCAATGAGCACGTGATTTACACCTAAACTGAAACAATTAGGGGATTTTAAAGTCCTGGATTAGAACTCCACAGAATCTCCCCTGCTCAGAATAAACAGGTGTAAGTCTTTGAGTCTGTCACAATGTGTCACAGTATTAAATGTCCTTCACTCCCATGATGCTCCTGGTTCCTCTCCTCTGCACAGCTTCAAGTGCTGCTATATCTTTTTTGGGGTGTGCTGCTCAGAACTGCACTCATTTCTCCACATGCCATTTCACTTGTAAGTTATATAGTCTAAGCATAACATCCCTAGTTTGATATTGAACAGTTTTATGATAGGACATAACATTTCATTGCATCTGCACATTGCTTAGACAATGAAAGTCAGTCAGTCATTCTCCAACCCACTATATCCTAAAACAGGGTCACGGGGGTCTGCTGGAGCCAATCCCAGCCAACACAGGGTGCAAGGCAGGAACAAATCCCAGGCAGGGCACACTCCCGCACACAAAGCACACACTAGGGACAATTTAGGATCACCAATGCACCTAACCTGGTGGAGGGAGGAAACCAGAGCAGCCGGAGGAAACCTGCACAAACACGGGGAGAACATACAAACTCCATGCAGAGAGGACCCGGGAAGCTCCTTACTGTGAGGCAGCCAGGCTACCACTACGCCACCGTGCCGCTGGCAATGAAATAGTTATGTTAAAATCGAGATGTTGTTTGTGGACCCTGTCCATATCACACTGTAGTCTTCTAAACCCCCTCCTTGTGTCCCCTAAATATCCTGTGAAACCTGAAGATAAAGAGGACATGCGTCCTGTGATAATGGCATTGATTAAAAAGGGAATTATAATTCCACATACAAGTCGCTATCTATCTATCTATCTATATATATATATATCTCTATCTAGCTATATATATATATATATCCGCGCTTGGCAGCGGAGAAGTAGTGTGTTAAAGAAGGAAAGAGAAAGAAAAGGAAACATTTTGAAAATAATGTAACATGATTGTCAAAGTAATTGTTTTGTGTATTTGGCGGCAGTGTCACGAAGTTGTTTTCGGCAGCTGCATCAGAAAATGTACCACGCCTGACACTCCTCCTTTTTACTGTTTTCTCACAGCTTGGATTGCTGCTGTCATATATACACACACACATACATACATATATACATACATATATATATACACATACATATCTTCATATCTACATATCTATATACATATCTACATATACACATATACAGTGGAACCTCGGTTCACGACCATAATTCGTTCAGAACTTTGGTCGTAAACCGAGTTGGTCGTGAACCGAAGCAGTTTCCCCCATAGGATTGTATGTAAATACAATTAATCCGTTCCAGACCGTACAAACTGTATGTAAATATGTAAAAATATGTACAGATTAAGCACAAATATAGTTAATTACACCATAGAATCCACAGTGTAATAGTAAACTAATGTAAAAACATTGAATAACACTGACACAAAACACCCAGGCTCCCTGATCAGCTACAGGAGCTGGCTCGCTCACGCGCTCTCTCTCTGTGTAGCGCGAGCGCACAAACACACACACACACACCTATCCGTCCCCCCAATCCCTTCCCTGTCAGCTGCCCACGCTCTCTAATCTCTCTGTAGAACGTGCTTGCGCAGCATTTTTTTAAAAATGACTTTTAAGCACAGCAGAAAAAAAATTCCAAAGCGCTTGCAAAACCAACTCACAAGCAAACAAGAAAGCGAGATTGCAGGAGATCACGCTATTAAACCTAAAGCCTGATCGCTGTAAACAATGTTTTTAAAATGACTTTTAAGCACAGCAGAAAAAACATCGCACAAATCCGAACTTCATTTAAAACCAACTCAAGCAACCAAAAAGTAACATTGCAACAAATCACACGATGAAGTCCTCCATGTAAACAATTTTTAATGAGTTTTAAGCATGAGGAAAAAAGCGAACATTTGAAGAAGAGAAATGTAACATCGCACCTAATCGCGCTATGAAAAACTCCATCTGTAAACCTTTCATGAGTTTTAAGCACAAGGAAAAAAGCGAACATTTGAAAAAAGAGAAAAATAACATTGCAACAAATCGCATTATGAACTAAAAAAATTACTTTTGAAAAATCCGTAATACAAAAACCACCAAGAAAACTAACCTTGCATGAAACGAGTTCTGGCATGAAGGTGTTTTCTCTCTCGTGATTTCTTGGGTTTCTGGTGTTTTTAGCTGTTTAGCTGGTCGGAGTGAAAGCCTCATGCAGCCATTCCAAAAAGAACGTTCTTGTGACCCTCCACATTACTGGCAGTCTGGCTTTGTTTACATTGTGCTGCTTGAAAGCACGAGGGTTCTCCGATTGGTAAATGAGTAAACTGGTAAACATTTTTCCACCTTTTGTAATTTCTTTCTTTACTTCGATTTCAATTTTCTTCAAAACTTTCTTCTGACCACTCTCCACTTGCTTAGAAGCCATAGTTAACTGCAAAAGCACACGAAATACTGTAGAGCACAAAGAGAGTGCACGTCTTATTGAAAACAATGAACAAGGAGCGGCTTTGCTTAAATGAAAAGCATGGCGCTCTCTTCTCTCTCAGGCTGCCTGTGGGGGGAGGGGGATGTTTTCGCTTGCACTACAGCCTACAGATAGGCAGGCAAACACGTGCAGCAATCTCCTCCTCCCCCTTCCCAGCAGGCACGTGCTAGCTCGCCCTTTCTCTCTCTCTCTCTCTCTCTCAACTGAGGACGCAATGGAAACTGGCTTGTTCAGAAAACACGTGAAGCAATCTCCTCCTCCCCCACCCTAGCAGGCTCGCTCGCCCTTTCTCTCTCTCTCTTTCTCTCTCTCTTTCAGCTCAGCTTGCAGGCAGGCAAGGGAACCTGGCTTGTTCGTATACCGAGTGTGTGGTTGTGAACCGAGGCAAAAGTTTGGCGATCTTTTGGTCGTGAACCGAGTTGTATGCGTGAACCGGAACGTTCGTGAACCGAGGTTCCACTGTATATATATATATATATATATATATATATATATATATATATATATATATACATACATACCTATCTACATCATATATACACACACATACATACATACACACACAAAAATTATATATATATGTGTGTATGTATGTATGTATGTATGTGTGTGTGTGTATATATATACACATACATATACTTGTGTGTATGTTTGTATGTGTCTATATGTGTGTGTATAGGTTTGGTCACTGAGTGCAAGGGAAAAATAATAAATTATAGTCTATAAGTTATTAAACAGTAAAACATTAACGTTTTAAGAAGTACAGGTACATTGAAATTACATTACACTGCAGAGCTATAGCGCGTCTTTAGTGAAAACAGCCGTGTCAGATGGGGTTGTATGGATTGATTCTGAACGCGACTGAGAGAATGAAAAGTGAATTAAAAAAAAATAAAGCTAACCTTTACAAGGATCATAAATTGCACCGGCTGTTACAGACTGAAATCAAATGTATGCTTTTATTCTAAAACAGTAAGACTAAGAGCAGTTTACTTCTCAAAACAGAATAGTGCAGAATCGAACTTGCGACCTTTTGGTTCCCAGTCAGTAGCCAAATGTATTGCGCCACAGAGGCAGTTACAATAAACAGCTATCAATGTCACATGTTAAGTGCTTTTTGTTTCTGCAGTTATATTTTTGAATAAAACCGCAATTGTGTTATTTTTGTGAAAATGTTTCTTTGCTATTTGGACTTCAGGCTTCATACATTATATAGTTTATGCCTACATTTTGTCATCTACTACTAGAATATAAAAAACGTTTCTGTTTTAACAATGTGTTGACACAGATTACTGTAGAAACGGAACAGACATGAAATGCGTGTGTTCCAAACAACGATCTATTATTTCCACTCTAAAACTCCACTTCACTCCCAGATACTCAATCAAGGCATGAGCTGAGAGAAGTTTGTGCACGTTCTAAATTGGTGGGGGGAATGGAATAGCCGGCTGCTCCGAGCTTCTCTTTATCAGCACATTTAGAAGACAAAGGGCGCTGGCGGAGAGGTGTGAAGGGATTTAAGAAGCAGTTTAAGATGGGACAGAATTACGAGTTTTTTCGTAGGCTCTGGTAATTCTAGTGTTAAAGATTTTAACTGAAGGCATCAGACCTCAAAGACCTTCTCAGTCGTCCATTTCAGTTCCTCACAGTCACCTCAGTGTCATTTAGTGAGCCAGCAGTGTGAGGAGTGAAGGCCGACTGCTGCCTGCACTCGCCTGTCATCTGCTGCCTTATTGAGGAGGAGTGCAGATTAAAGTGCAGGAATAGGAAACATCAGCTTCACGATCAAAATTAAACATATAGTTTGATACAAAACTAACATAATAAAGGAATAAGTTATTTGTAGGATTTGATTATTAAACAAACAGCCATCAGGCTGACCAAAGTCGTGTCACTAACCAAATGTCAGCCGTCGTCTGAGCTCTGCTGTGGAGTTTTTAGTTGTGAAATTTGAAAGGCTGATCAAATTGTAACTCCAGATATGAAAAGATCTTTACATTTACAGATTTTGGGAAAAATTACACATTATTAGCAATTTTTGATTGCTTAATGAATTTGATCCCAAAATAATGAAAATTACAAACATATTTTAACAACATAAAAATAAATTAATTTCACAAGAAACCCTGAAGTCTTTATGTCAATTGTTAGGAGTCTTTTGCATTTACAGAAAAGTTTTACTAAAACAATTACATTATCCCTAAACAGTCCACACTCTTCACAGAGTATAATTTTCAGTAAAACAACCAACAAAGCACTCCAGATAATATAAAAAGATTTTATTGTTAGTAAATGTGTTCAGGATTTGTATTGCTAATCTGAAAAATGAGCAGAGGGACAATGCACCACACATTCAAATATCTAAACACATAAAATTGCTTTTACTTTTCTTTATGTTTGAACATTTACAGTAAATTGAGCACAGAAGAAGATGGGCTAAATATTTTAAGAGTCAGGATGATTTTCAGTGCTTTTCTGAACCAGGAATAAAAAAAAGCGTAAAGAATTGGATTAACACCAAAGTTTACTTCACTCACCAGCACAAAGGCATTCCTGATGATATGTGATTGGGTTACTAGTATCAATAAAAAGATTGAATATATTGAAAGGCAACCAGCACAACATAAAAGCCCCCACGACTACTCCTAATGTTTTTGCGGCTTTTCTTTGAGACGGTTTTGATATTTACAGTGGTGTGAAAAACTATTTGCCCCCTTCCTGATTTCTTATTCTTTTGCATGCTTGTCACACAAAATGTTTCTGATCATCAAACACATTTAACCATTAGTCAAATATAACACAAGTAAACACAAAATGCAGTTTTTAAATGATGGTTTTTATTATTTAGGGAGAAAAAAAAATCCAAACCTACTTGGCCCTGTGTGACAAAGTAATTGCCCCCTTGTTAAAAAAATAACCTAACTGTGGTGTATCACATCTGAGTTCAATTTCCGTAGCCACCCCAGGCCTGATTACTGCCACACCTGTTTCAATCAAGAAATCACTTAAATAGGAGCTGCCTGACACAGAGAAGTAGACCAAAAACACCTCAAAAGCTAGACATCATGCCAAGATCCAAAGAAATTCAGGAACAAATGAGAACAGAAGTAATTGAGATCTATCAGTCTGGTAAAGGTTATAAAGCCATTTCTAAAGCTTTGGGACTCCAGCGAACCACAGTGAGAGCCATTATCCACAAATGGCAAAAACATGGAACAGTGGTGAACCTTCCCAGGAGTGGCCGCCGACCAAAATTACCCCAAGAGCGCAGAGACGACTCATCCGAGAGGTCACAAAGACCCCAGGACAACGTCTAAAGAACTGCAGGCCTCACTTGCCTCAATTAAGGTCAGTGTTCACGACTCCACCATAACAAAGAGACTGGGCAAAACGGCCTGCATGGCAGATTTCCAAGACGCAAACCACTGTTAAGCAAAAAGAACATTAGGGCTCGTCTAAATTTTGCTAAGAAACATCTCAATGATTGCCAAGACTTTTGGGAAAATACCTTGTGGACTGATGAGACAAAAGTTGAACTTTTTGGAAGGCAAATGTCCTGTTACATCTGGCGAAAAGAAACACAGCATTTCAGAAAAGAACATCATACCAACAGTAAAATATGGTGGTGGTAGTGTGATGGTCTGGGGTTGGTTTGCTGCTTCAGGACCTGGAAGGCTTGCTGTGATAGATGGAACCATGAATTCTACTGTCTACCAAAAATCCTGAAGGAGAATGTCCGGCCATCTGTTCGTCAACTCAAGCTGAAGCGATCTTGGGTGCTGCAACAGGACAATGACCCAAAACACACCAGCAAATCCATCTCTGAATGGCTGAAGAAAAGCAAAATGAAGACTTTGGAGTGGCCTAGTCAAAGTCCTGACCTGAATCCAATTGAGATGCTATGGCATGACCTTAAAAAGGCAGTTCATGCTAGAAAACCCTCAAATAAAGCTGAATTACAACAATTCTGCAAAGATGAGTGGGCCAAAATTCCTCCAGAGCGCTGTAAAAGACTCATTGCAAGTTATCGCAAACGCTTGATTGCAGTTAATGCTGCTAAGGGTGGCCCAACCAGTTATTAGGTTCAGGGGGCAATTACTTTTTCACACAGGGCCATGTAGGTTTGGATTTTTTTTTCTCCCTAAATAATAAAAACCATCATTTAAAAACTGCATTTTGTGTTTACTTGTGTTATATTTGACTAATGGTTAAATGTCTTTGATGATCAGAAACATTTTGTGTGACAAACATGCAAAACAATAAGAAATCAGGAAGGGGGCAAATAGTTTTTCACACCACTGTAACTGTCACTCATCTCCGCAGTTTGTCTCTTTTCTATTATACAGTTGATGGCTCTTGAATGACTTCTTGCAACTACAAATATTCTTATATAAAAACCAACCATTAGAAAATAAGGTAAAAAGAAAATCATGAATAAAATAAAAATGACCATTTCATCATAAGTGAAAGCTGCACAAGCTTGTTCACATTGCTCTACTTCAAAATAACTAAAACATAAAAATATAACTGTAATTAAAAGTGCAAACAGCCACACTACAGCAATGCTGATTTTTGCAGTAAAGTTATTGTTGAGCTGTAAAAGAAAGGATGGAAGACAGCAATGTAGCAATCAATGGATATTAAAACCACATTCATCAAATGCCCTAGATTGCCATGAGATAACAAGTATTAAAGTGAAAGAAAAAAAGAGAAAGGTATATTTACATATTAACAAACAAGACAGATTAACACTAGAATTACCAGAGTCTACGAAAAAACTCATAGATCCGGCCCACCTTAAAATTGTTCGCACCTCTGCAGCAGCGCCTTTGTCCTCTAAATGTGCTGATAAAGAGAAGGTAGAAGCAGCCGGCTATTCTATCCCCCCACAAACTTAGAACGTGCACGAACTTCTCTCAGCTCATGCCTTGATTGATTATCTGGGAGTGAAGTGGAGTTTTAGAGTGGAAATAATAGATCATTATTTGGAATACACGCATTTCATGTGTGCTCCGTTTCTACGGTAATCTGTGTAAACATATTGTTAAAACAGAAACGTTTTCATATTTAATAATAAATGTTAATAAATGTAGGGGTAAACTATAAAATGTGTAAAGCCTGAAGTCCAAATATCAAAGAAACACTTTCACAAATAGTTCAAGAGTGACACAGCAGGATCTGTGGCGTAGTGGTAATATTTGGTGACTTAGAGTGCAGCAGACTTTCTGTGCCTCAGAGACCTGAGTTTGATTCCCTGCTGGGGAGAAAATGTTTTTTTTTTTTCTTTTTAACCTTTACCGCTCTGCCTGCCTGCCTGAACTCCCTGTCTATCTATATAGTAATAACATCATTTTTATTATTATATAGCAGCTTCCCTGTCTGCCTATCAGATTGTGCCTTTCCTTCCTACCTATCTATATATCTAGCTGTTTTTTATATATCTATTATTCAGTGCCTTCCCTGTTTATTTATATATCTAGTGACTTCTCTGCCTGTCTGTCTGTTTGATTTCATATAGCGCTGAAAAAAAACACATGGTCACTGATTACAAACCGCAAGATGAAAGAAAGAGACAATATATGTGAAAACATCATCGCACTAATGCAAAATTATTTGAAAACGAACAGCGGCAGATCGGGTTTGAAAATGTGCCCGATCTGATGCTATTCGTTTTCAAATAATATTACATGTACTGTGCGTTGAAACTGCTGCACTGAATAAGATCACACCTTCTGTAACAGCACCAGTGTGTATTCAAACCCAATCTGACGCTGTTCGTTTTCAAATAATATTGCATGTACGAGGGTACTATTTTAGAATAAAAACGTACATTTGAATTTAGTCAGTCTGTAGCAGCCAGTGTAAATGTATGATAATTGTAAAGGTTAGATTTTTTTTTTTTAATTCACTTTCATTCTTTAGGTCGCATTTATGCTTCAATCTGACACTGCTGGTTTCACATAAAGATGCGCTATAGCTTGAATGTTATTTATGTAGTGAAGAAAGTACAGAGTCAGGTGCTCATTCAGTGCAATAGGAACCATAGCACAGAGAGATGTGTACTGCAACAAGTACACGTGTCGTGAATGTAGGAAGGGTGTGTGGGAATTGTTAATATTTGAATGTGATGATTTTATATAGCACGGAACGGAAATCAGTAGTTCTTAGTATTGCACCACGCGAGCTGTCGTATCAACCGCCAACTGTAACTTGCTTTCTTTTTTCTTCAGCTATAGTCTTGAATAAAAGTGCACTTGTTTTGATATACTTGTACACCAACATATGTTCCTGTGTTTGAGAGACACGGTCATGCTCAAAAAATACACGTGTAATGTCATGAAAAGTGCACGCAGAGCTATAGTGCGTCTTTATGTGAAAACAGCATTGTCAGATGGGGAGGAGGCAGGGGGGGTAGGGAAGGAACCTGTCCCCTGCTGGACACCACTCTTAACATCACCCATTACTGATAAGGTTCCTCACACCATAACCCTCAGCTTACTGTGTTTGAGCACCGATCTACAAACATCACCTTGAACTCCCACTTGATTAGTTTGATGCCCAACCTCTCATGTGGCACCTTATCAAATGCTTTCTTAGACACCAGATAAATAATATTATCTGCTCCACTTTGATGATACCTTTTTGTCGCTTTCTAATAGAATGTAGCATGTTAGTAAAAGATGACCTACCGTTTCTGAAAACAGTCCATGCTGACTGTTTTGTAAAACTCCTGTTTTATCCAGATGTTGCTCAATCTTATCCTTAATAATTCCTTCCATTAATTTTTCTCTGATGTATGTTAAGCTTACTAGCCTATAGTTGCTTGGATCTGCCCGGTCACCCTTTTTATATAATGGGATGATATTTGCCATTTTCCAGTCCTTCGGAATTTCCCCAGTGCACAGTAACTTCCTAAAAATATGCCTCATGGGTTTATATCTGTACTCACTAGCCTCCTTAAGAACTCTAGGCTAAATATTATGTTGTCTTGGAAATGTGTTTGATTTCAGCCTATTTAATCAGAGCAGCACTTCTCCGTCTACAATTTCCAAATCACAGAGTACCTTCTTAGTGATCCCTGTTACCATTGGGAAGTTGTTCACTTCCTCACTTGTGAAGACCTCAAAAATGCAAGCGTAGAAAACATCCATAATTTCACTGTCTGTATTTTTCAATTCCTCTTTACTATTCCTGATGCACTTCACCTCCATCTTGACTGTTCTTTTTCTACTAAAATACTTAAAGAATCTCTTAGGGTCTTCTTTCGCCTTATCTGCTCTATTCCTCTCCAACTGTCTTTTAGCCTCCCTGATGTCCATCTTAATGGTTGCCCTCATGTTCTCATACGCCCTACAATTCCTATTGGAGTTATTAGTCTTATACATTTTATTTGTCTGTTTTTTCCTTTGCGGCTTCATTTTTAAATCTTTATTAGCCCACTGTGGACCTTTTTTAAATCCATCTATCCATTATCCAACCCACTATATCCTAACTACAGGGTCATGAAGTGGTGTGGAGTGGTGGCTCTGAGGCTAGGGATCTGCACTAAGAATCAGAACGTTGCTGGTTCGAATCCCATAAATACCAAATATGGACTCTGCTCTGTTGGGCCCTTGAGCAAGGCCCTTAACCTGCAATTGCTGAGCACTTTGAGTAATGAGAAAAGCACTATATAAATGCAAAGAACTATTAACAACAGGGGTCTGCTGGAGCCAATCCCAGCCAACACAGGGTGCAAGGCAGGAAACAAACCCAAGGCAGGGTGCCATCTCACCAGAGCTTTTTTAAAATTTCCTTCTAACTCCAAATGTAGGAATGTGCCTGTCCTTATTACATGTAAAACATTTTTAAATCTGTTCCACTGCTCCTCGACTATCTCCACGCTTAAAAGCTTATCCAAGTCTATCCTCCTTAGACTGTGGCACATCTGCTCAAAATTTGCACTGCCAAAGTTAAACATAACGACTTTTGTCTTGCATCCACACTCTTCCAAAATGCTGAGAACTGTAATTATTTTATGGTGACTTGACCCTAGAGGTCCAATCACCTCTACACCCTAAATTCTATTCTAATTATTACAAAATACTAAATCCAGACAGGCTTCAGCCAATGTTGGTACTAACGTACTGTGTTAAAAACACAGTCACTGATTACTTCTAAAAACTCCTGCTCTTCTACTCCTCTATTTGCAAGGTTATCCTAGTTAATATTTGGATAGTTAAAGTCTCCCATGACTGTAATATCCCTCTGTAAACTTGCTTTTGTAATATTACCAAAAAGACATGCATTGAAATTACTGTCTGCATTGGGTGGTCTATAACATACTCCTAAAATAAGACCTCTAATGCAGAGAAGTCTACCCTGTCAGTTTTGCACATCAGTATGGCACCTAACTCTTTAAATTTGGTTTTCAGAACTGATAGTCTACCCTTATGTGTGTTATTTGTTCCAACATGGACAATGACAGCTGAATTCACCCCTACTCCGGCCAAGAACCTGGACACCCAGAAGGCAACACACTGTGTGAGACTCTCTGTCTCTAGAGCAAACCTGCATTACAATCCCCTAATGAATAAGTCTCCAAGTATCACCACCACTCTCTTTCTGGGAACTGTTTTTGAGGTGGCCTACTGGGGCTCCTCATGCCTGCTTACCACCTCAGGATCATCACAGACACTGTCCAGCTCAGCAAGGACCTGAAAATGGTTTGACACTTCCAACTATGGACTTGATTTACCCTGACATTGTGCACTTTTACCTTGCATCTTGTGACTGCATCTTGCATCTATCTCTACCTGTCTGGTCTGGAATCTTCTCCTCGTCTGTTTAGGAGTGCACACTATCAAATGGGCCAGGTCTGCCAATTCTGTAATACAACACAGGCCATCCAATTCCTTCTTCAGTTCAGCGAACCTGAGCTCGAGGTGCTGGATCAGCTGGCATCTCCTGCAGATGTAGCCCTCAAAGATGACTGGCTCCTCCAAGTAAACACATACGGATTTACCTAAACCAAAAATCATGGAAGACTAGAGAGGTTCGGTCTCTATTGAGAACCTGAGACATTGCCTGCAGGTCAGCGGATAGGGCCCAGTACACTGCCCCAAGAGCAAATCAGAGTAGAGGCATCAAAACTGCCAAGATGGTCTTTAAGAGCAGGGGAAAGGCCCATCTGACAGACAATAACTATGGCAGGTGTGGCAGGGAATACAACAAATCACCAACTACTAAAGCAGTACACATGTGCCTATCTGTACTGATGCCTCATTGGCACTGGAAGTGAATCTTTTCTTTGTTAGCTTGGAGGCAAAACGGTCTCTCACAGACACTCTGCCCCGTCGATTCTCAGCTGCGACATACTTTTCAGGAACTTCAAGTGAGATGGGTGCTCAAGACAGGGAATCTGAGGAAAGCTGCTGGACCAGATGGCATACTTGGCATGGTACATAAAGCTTGTGCTGTCCTCCTGTTTTAAGTCAGCTATTGTCATCCCTGTCCCTAAAAAGTCAATAACCTTTATGACTGGAGACCGATTGCATTGATGTCAACAGTCATGAAATGTTTTTAAAGATTTATAGCTCAACACATTAAAGCCAGCTTCCCTCCCACTTTTAACCCTCACCAGTCTGTTTATAGATCAAATAGATGCATTGAAGACATTATCAGTACAACCCTCCATACAGAAATGAGCCACCTGAAGCATTCAGGGACCAATGTAGGGAACCCATTTGTCAATTATAGCTTGCCATTTAATTTAATCATCCCAAGCATACTAATCGATAGGCTGTATCACCTGAACTATTCCCCCTCTTTCTGCAATTGGATAAAGAATTTCCTCACTGGTTGCCCACAAACTGTTAGAATTGGCCACCATCAGCTCCTTCAAACTTAAACTAATCACTGGTTCCCCTCTGGGCTGTGTGCTGAGCCCATTCCTCTATGTCCTGTACTCTTATGACTGTACATCTAATTACCCCAGCAACAATGTCATCAAGTTTGCTCCTGACTCCACGTGGTAGGTGTCATAAACAGTGACGATTAGTCGCTTATTATTAAAAGTGGAAAAAAAAAGATTTGCAGAGTTTTTATCTTTCAGAATTAAAAACTTGATCTGTTGAAATGTTAAGAAATTAAGGTGCTTTCTAAATAAACAGGATTCTGAGAAATTAATTCATGCATTTATCTCTAGTAGGATTGACTACTGCAATGCGGTGTTCACTGGATGTTTAAACTGTTCTTTATACAGCCTCCAGTTAATCCAAAATGCTGCTGCAAGAATTATTAGAAGAACAAG
>NW_024383392.1:0-25000 GCF_016835505.1 Polypterus senegalus
ACTTTTGGCACGCAGACTTATTCTGATAAACTGGAAGAACCCAAACTCTCCTCTTTTAAGTCAGTGGGAAACTGATGTGTTATATTATTTAAAATTGGAAAAAATCAAATACTCAGTTAGAGGATCTGTACAGACTTTTTTCAAAACATGGCAGGATCTAATCAGTAATATTTTAAAATAAGTTCATAAAGCACAGAGAATTTATTAATTTAGGTATTTTTACAAGCCTTAAATTTTACACCGTTTGGCTTGCTCTCTCTCTCAGGGTGGGGATCGATCTGTTCTTAACATAATTCTTTTTTTTGTAAAAACTTGATTGCTATGTATGGATTGTAATAAAATTAATAAATAAAAAAAAAAACAACAAAAAAAAAACATCAAACTATGTTACAATTTTACACATTACAAATCTCAGTTCACGAACGTCTCTGGACACGTACAAATCGGGTTAGGACCAAAAAATTTGCCAAACTTTTCCATCTGTTCACAACCACACACTAGGTATTCGAATGAGCCAGTTTCCCTTTCGGTTTGTACACGTCGATAATTTCCGCACGTGTTCAGTCTCTCCCTGTGCATTCCCTGTGCAGCGAGAGAGAGAGACGCAGACAGACACACGTGCATGAGAAAAAGACGCACGCACGCACACACGCACACACATACACAGGGAGACACACATGCACACACACATGTGCGCGCGAGAGAGACATAAGCACACACATGCACGAGAGAAAGAGAGACACATATGTACACACACACGTGCAAGAGAGACATATACATGCACACACACACACACACACACAGGCTCGCGCGTGAGAGAGAGACTTACGCATGCATGAGAGACACGCACATGTGCGCGCAAGAGAGACACACGCATACACACACGAGCACGAGAAAGAGAGACACGTGTAAGAGAGACACAGGCGCACACACATGCACACATGCCAAAGAAGGCTGGCCACTTAATCCATTGTAATCCTGTTTTACAACAAAACAACAGGATAATGTAACTTAAAAAATGAATTTAGCAACTAAATATACAGTAGACTAAGCTCACACTAGCAACTTGCAGTTCTTGTTGCCTATTGATGCTTTTTTTTTTGCAGTGGGACGTCAGATAATACAGATTGTTGGATAAGCGAAGATTGGATAAGCGAGACTCTACTGTATATATATATATACTGTATATATACTTTTTTCTTCTGTTTTTGTTTCTATTGTCAGCTGTATGATTATACTCTCTTTGTATATATATATATATTTTTTTATTGTACATTATTTGTGTGTTTTTGTACAGTATTTACAACAAATTCATTTTTTATTTTCCTATATGGCCCATTGGCATGTGCAAAACATCTATTTTTGTTGTGTTTGCCAATTTTTGTTATATTACACGTGGGATATTTAATTTGGGTTTATGACTAGTTTGTGGGAACATTCTATTTTTCCATATACTGATTGCATTGTGTTTACGTTTTGTAAAAGTATGTTTTTCGTACAATACTTCATTCTATAATAAGTGACTTTATTTTATTTAAAATACAAAGTGGAATTATATACGTTGACATTTTTTTCTTTTATATGCATTTAAAGTACATACAGAAACGTGTTTAGGGTTCTGCCTACTTTATCTTTTGTTAATTTTCCCAGTAAGCCGGGTGTTTATATCCTTCGTATTTTTGCGGTAGTGGTTGTTAAATGCACACCGCCATCATGTGTATAAGAACAATATTGCAATGAAGCAAAGTAAAGTAAAGAACGACGAGAATATGTACGGAACTAAAAGAGCGGCCGCCCTCAATCCCACTTAAAAAGGCACAGACTCAGATGATCGATCCCGTTTTGTTTTTCTTGTCAATTTTGTTTTTTCTCAATTCGCAGCTTATTTGTCTTCTAGTCTAACGCCACTGGTATGATCGGCACGTAGTTTTAATTTCCCCAAAAATCAAACGTTACCACGATCCCTGTGTGAATAATGCAAATTATTATTTAAACGTGACTGCCTTAAAATCAGACCAGCGTGGTTACGTATCAGGAAGTGCTTCGCGATTCTTTCACTTTCATTTCACTTCTTCTCTGTTAACGCCCGTCTGCAGCAGGCTACTTTATTTCCGTTCACAATGGCAGCAGCTAATAAATCTTCAGTGTCCGCCGATCCGTTCTCCTGCCCGGTGTGTCTGGAGGTCCTGAAGGAGCCGGTCACTCTTGTATGCGGACACAGCTACTGTATGGACTGCATTAATGACTACTGGGACAAGTCGGATAAGGAGGGGGCCTACAGCTGTCCTCAGTGCAGACGGACATTTAAAGAGAAGCCGGAGCTGAACAGAAGCACCGTATTAACAGAACTGATCGAGAAACTGAAGGAGGTGACAGATGATGGAGCTAATTCTGAGAGTTATGCTGGACCTGACGACGTGCCCTGTGATGTTTGTACGGAAAGAAAACTGAGGGCCGTAAAGAGCTGCCTGACCTGCATGGCCTCCTACTGTGAGACTCACCTGCAGGCTCACCGGCGGTCCGAAGTTCTGAAAAGACACAAGCTGGAGGATCCAAATGGAAATCTGGAAGAGAAACTCTGTACAAAACACCAAGAAGTTCTGAAAATTTTTTGTAGGACGGATGATACCTGCGTCTGCTTACTGTGCGCAGTGACTGAACATAAGAGTCATGACACGGTGACACCTGAAGAAGCGAGAGCTGAGAGACAGGTGAGGAGACGAGTAAGAATATTGTTGCCAAACGTCACTTATATACGAGTCATGTCCCATATTTGATCATTTTGTCCCCTCTCCCGTACTGACCTGTTCGGACACCCAAATGTCTCGTATTTAGTTGATTTTCAAATTACGTAATAAAAATTCATTTTTACTACCTTCTTACGGTACTTATATAAGTAATTATACTTTCTTTTCTCCGATTCCCATGATGAAAATAACCAAAATGTAACGAGGAAAATTGTGTTTGCTGCCTGTTTGCAGCTTGTTCAGTTGCTCTGGTTGGCTGAGGACGGCGACACTCTTACGGTTTTGCTTTCCAGCCGCACTTCTGTGCAGTCCTGGATCAGCATTGCAACATACAGCGACTGTCAACAAAGTGTGTTGTTACTCTTTGCCACAACCCACATTTTTTCTAACTTAAAATCTACTCCATTCATCCATCCCAAGATTCCAAAACGTTAAGTGTAAATTTCTTGATGAATATTCCAGCGAATGGACATTTATCAAACAAGGCAGAAGCTGTTTTGAAGCAAACTGTGGTGTATGTAATTGCACTTTCAATAAATAATTTCCAAATTATTTTACTATTGTTTTCCTCATAACCCATAAAATCCTTGCTTTATGTTTTGAACCTATGTCTCTACTTTTATATAATATATTTATTGGTCTGTGAAGAAGTCATGTATAAATTTCTATATATAGTGATATAGAGAGAGAGAGAGAGAGAGAGAGAGAGAGAGAGAGAGAGAGAGAGAGAGAGAGCGAGAGATTTTAAGAGTGTCCCGTATTTCTAATTTTCTAATCTGGCAACCCTAAGTAAGAACGGTATCTGAATAAAGTAACGGGGTCATGGGAACTGAGTTGTCATTGTTGTATCCCAGAATTGAGAGTAATGAAATGTCTCCTGGTCACCAAATACATCTCAGTGTTCAGGTTTTCAATAGTCTGAAAAGTTAAGAAAAGAACAAAGCTGAGCCACATAGTAATACAGCAGTCAGTGATGCGGCCTCACAGCTTTGACAGTTTCAGTTTCATACATTATCCCAATGTCTGTATGACTTTTCTTCAGGCATTCTAGTTTTACTCCACATTATAAACTCAATAACTCTAACCCAGCCGATAAAGACACAGGGCATTTGTGCTGGTGTACGCTACCTAGTGACAGAATGTCATCCTGACTAGGGCTGAGTCCTGAATTATGCTCAATAATGCTGGGATAGCCTTGGGCTTCCCATGATCCTGTTTTATAATAAACAAGTTAAAACATTAGAAAACATGTGACAAGAGTAAGCCATTCAGCCCAGCAAGTTCACCAATCTGATTGTTCGAAATAACATCCACATATGAAAGCCCCTAGAGTCCTAGGACCTCATGTATGAACGGTGCGTATGCACAGAAATGTTGCATACGCCCATTTTCATGCTCACATCACAATGTTTAATAACTAACCCTAGTGTAAAGCCAGACACATTCTCACGCCAGCTCAAACCACTGCGTAGGAAAGTTTTGAGCTTAGTACTGCAAACTGGCAGCACCCAACGTCAAAGCAGTGCTACTGTTCCTGTATGGAGTGCCTTTCTTTGTTTAGATTCACATCCCTGATGCAGCTTTATCAAATACACTGAAATTAACCGCATATCTTTTATTAGTTTAAGGCATCTGATTGTAATCAACCTGTAACCAAAATAGACAAAATTATGGGAGGAGTCGAGGTGGGATGGCAGGCACTTGCACAAGCGTTTCATTTTACACTAACCAGGATTTATACAGAGGCAGTGCGAGGAAGTTGACTTGCACACAATTTTGTGCATCTGAATTTTTTTGTGCGTATGCACATTTCTACTTTTTTTACGCACGGTGTTATACATGAGGTCCTGAGTGTCTACCATAGTCCTTGGTATTTTATACCATGTGCCTGTGGTTCTTTGCATCAAGAAACACTTTACAACATTTGTGTGAAATCTGTTTCCAACCATATTCTTGTGTTTTTGTTGCAGAATTTATTTTAAAGTAGCAGCTGAGATCTATTGTACTAACTGTTGCACTACTGTACTAATTCCTTTAATAACTGTAAACACTTCAACTCTTAATCTCAGTTTGCTGAACTCCTTCAGTCTTTCCTCATAGCTCATATCTCCCACTCCAAGAATCAGCCTGGTTGCTCTTCTTTGGATTTTTTTCTAGCACTGCTTTGCCTTTTTTTGTAGCCTGAAAACCAAAACTGAACACAGTATTTCAGGAAAGGTCTCCCTAGTGTGTTATGTAAATTGAATAAAGGCTCCTTTGACTTGTATTCCTCATCTTGTAATATATAATTTAACATCCTGTTTGCCTTCTTGATCACTTCTGTCCAATGTCAATGTCCTTCTCATAGCTCTACACTCTTGTGTATTCATATCTACCATTTTCACTCCCTACATGTAATACTTCATGAATCTCCCCAGGAAATGTGAATTTTACTCCCTACGTGTAATACTTTACATTTACTAATTGCCACAGATCTACCTAAGCCTGCATGCTGTCCAAGTCTTTTAACTGATTTTACATCTTTTGCCCTTTCACCTTCCTCTGTTGAGCCCACTGTCACTCAAAAAGCGATGAATGGTGCATTCGGACACTGATAGAGCTTGACCTTGGAGTTCTGCTTGTATCTCTTTGGAAGTTATCCTTGGCTTTTTGTCCACCTTTCTCACTGTTCTTTAGCCCATTCTGGGGTCAATTTTCCTATTATTTGCAACCGTTGTCGCAGGAACATCAAGCTGCTTGGAGATGGTCATTTAGGCTTCGTCTTTGACATGCCTATCTTTAATTTTCTTTCTGATCTCCTCAGACAACTGATTACAGGAATGTGCAATATGAATTAATGAAAACACCTAGTTTGAAAACTCACTCTGGTCCAGTTATTTTTGATCATTTCTAGGGGTTTCAACAAATGTGTCCAGGCCATTTTAGAAGATCTTTGTAGAATATGCAACACTTGATCTCTTTTGTCACCTGCTTTATTTTATTCGATGACATGTCAAAGGTATTCAGGTTTATAGGGGGGCAATTGCTTTTTGTTTCATGACTTTTCAGGAGACATACAGCACTTTTTCAATGAGTTGTAAAGAGACCAACAAATTTGTCCATATCTGTATGTTATGGTCACATGATCCTAATGGTTTAATCACCTGTAACTCTTCGATTCTATCTTAACTATTCCAGAATACTAAATCTAGGCAGCCCCCTCCCCTTGTTGATGTGTCATAAACAGTCTCTGGTTATGTCTAGAAACTCAAGCTCTTGTGCTCTGCTATGTGCAATTATATCTCATTTAATGTTTGGGTAATTAAATGCCTCATGACCTTAATATCCCCGTCTAAACTTGTCTCTCTATTAAAATGAAAAAATGTAGGGATGAGACACAATTTTTTCAGATAGATAATTTTAAGTCCCACGAGACAAGACTTTGTGCCAAGAGATTTCACCATGCCCAGGGCCAGAAATAAAAGACAAAGAGTAGAAAACAACGTAAAATGTAAATTTGTAAAAAAGTAAAAATTGTAAAGAGGTGCAAAAATATTGGCGTGATACACATGCAGAGCAGGTTAGAGATTATGAAAGTACTAAAATTTGAAAGTCTCAAAAAAATGATAGTAAAGATCGCATTAGCGCTAACAAACAGAAATTATTATTCAGTGAAAGAACGGAACAGCGAACAGAGATCGAATATATGGACACAGGTGATATGACAGAAGTATGTAGATATTGTTCGGCTTTAAACTTTAAAACAGAGATTTGTAGATTGTCTTAATCGTGTTGCCATCAGGGGAAAAGTAGTGTTTCTTTCCAATGAAGAGGCGCTTCTGCAAGCATTAAAATTTTTTTTTTTCTGGTGAAATCCACATACGCAAGTGGCAGAGACGCGAAGTGGCTGGCGCACCCACGGTTCACTCACTTCTCATTCATGTGAATGCTTGTGTTAGACACAGTTCATGCTCTCTCAGCTCCATGCGGGGTCGGAAATAAAAGACAAAGAGTAGAAGACAAAGTAGAACGTCATAAAGAGGTTTAAAAACATTGGCGCGATACACATGCAGAGCAGGTTAGAGATTATGAAACTATTAAAATTCGAAAGTCTGAAAAAACTGATAGTAAAGACTGTGAAAGTGAAATCCACATACACAAGCGGCAAAGACACGAAGTGGCTGGCACATAGCACAGGCCAGGGGGCCGACGAGCAAAGCGAGATGTAGCCTAAAACTGTTGCCTGAAATAGGGGTCTCAGGGAAAGTACTAATGTGAGGCCTTGTACCCTGATAATGCCTAGATGAATATAAACATCCTCACTAAGCTGAGGGTCAATATCTTATTGAAAGAGCTTTGCATTTCAATACAGTTTAACATAAATGGTGGCCTCCACCCCACATACACATCTTTTCGGTTTTGCTTATCTTTTTAAGCAATGTGTACCCGTTTATATTCTACTCTTGTCCATCTCTACTGTTTTGTCAGGTTTCTTTTTTTCTGTTAAATTAAATTTATATGCAGCTACATACAGTTCCAGCTCATTTATTTTATTCTTAATTCTCCTTGCATTAAAGCAAGCAATTTTAATGTATTGTTTAGTTTCCTTAGGCTTAACCATGGACTAGATATTACAAAATTATCATGAATATTTGTATTAATACTCCTGCCTGTTTCTTTATGTGAAGTCCTAAACCTGACCTGCCCTAAACTCCTTGCCCATCAGTTCTTAACTAACCCACGCATACACCTCCCCAATACATCGGTACCCCTTCTCTTCAAATGTAACCCATCACAACAGTTCAGTTCCAATCTGTTCCAGCAGAAGACCTAATGTCCACTACACCTATGCCCTTCTATTCTCCACTAAGATTTGAGCCAGGTGTGAAGCCTTCTAACCTCCTCAGTCTTACCTGGACTGGAACGTAGCACAGGCTGAACTTCCAAACAGCTTGGCACCCACCTCTTTAAATTTGAATTGCAGAATTGACTTCTTGACGTTATTTATGTTATTTGTTCCAACACCACCCCTGCTTTGGCCAGGAGCCTATCTACCCTTCCAGTCAGGTCACTTATTAGTGTACCCAGAAGGCAACATCATACAAAACTCTTTGGAACAAAACTACATCTCAATCCCCCTAATGACTGTTACAGTGACAGTTAATCATCTATTTAATGCCTTCAACTGAAGTTTATAGTCCGTTTACACTCCAAACACATTTTCACTTCCTTTTTCACCTGTGCATTTGAAAAATAAACCTTTCTTAAGTTAGAAATCTACTGACTTCCTTGTGATAACCAAAAATGGAGTTTAAGGATCATTTATTGTAACTCTTTGCTTTATGTATTTGACTGATTTTGATTATTTGTTTTAGTTTTATCCCTAGTTCCTCATATATGTCAATGTCAGAAGATTAAAAAATAAAAATGAAATAATTAATACAGCAGGCATCCCTTTGATCAAATGCTTGTGTTGATTCCTCACAAAATTGTACCATATTAGCAACATACAACATCTGCTGGATAATACACATTATTTTATAATATTTGCACATTATTTTATATTTTTGTCTTGTCTTATTACAACATTTCTAAAAAAATAAATAATTTATTATGATCAAACAGTTACTCAGTACCTGAGTAGTCTTTTCACCAAATACTTTTTTAACTCTTACTTGAGCAATTTTTTGGATGACTACTTTTTACTTCTACTTGAGTAACATTATTTTGAAGTAACGCTACTCTTACTTGAGTACAAGATATAATCCCCACAACTAACAAAAAATTTTCTCCCTAAAAATTTTTACTCATTTTATTTTATTATTTTTTTGCTACTCTACCCACCTTGGTTCAAAGGTCAAGTATGCACAGATGGGTGGGGGGTCCAAATTCCCCCCTTCCAGATGGGGAATGTAAACTTTAGGTTGCAAATATTGGTGACAAACACAGGACCAATACTAGGCAGGGATAGGACCTGTCAAGTGAGCATGATGTATAGGAAGGATGCTACTCCCATTAAGCTGGGAAATATTGGTGGAACCATTTGGAGTCAGGAATGTGAAGAATGGAATTTTGGGAGTTGAATGAGGAAGACAAATGTGTTGGGAAATAAGAACTGTAAGAACAGTAAGGTTTGCAATTCTTTGGGCCCTCATTTCACTTGATTTGAGTCTGTGTGTGTATCATGCAATAAAGCCTGATTCTGCTGCCATTCCTGAGACACTGTGTGCCTTACTTTAAAGACTTTGTGCCAAACCCTAACCATGACAACACAATCAGCTTGATGATACTCAGCTGATAGCCGCTTTCTCCTTATTACTAATTCATTCTATTTTTGTCCTTTCCTTCCCCATTGGACTCAGTTTTTCCAACTCACATGTCTCTTCTCATTTTGTCTCCACACAGAGTCAGGTGGAAGAGAGAAAGGAAGAAATGAAAAAGAAAATTGAGGAGAAAGAGAAAAAACTGGAGGAGGTAAAGGAGGCCATAGAAAAGATTCAGGTGAGTCTTGTATGTCCTATTAGCATTTCACAGTGAAAAATGAGAGAATAACTGAATTAGGATTAAGTGTGTTGTGAAATGAGGTAAAAAGAGAGGTTTTATACACTGTGGTCAGTAGAGGGCATATCAATGCCTCAAACCCAAGACACAACTACACAACATACAGTGCCGGGTTCAAATAACCATTTAATTAAGAATGTACCTCAAAAAGGTTTCTTATTCCTCAAAACTGTATATTTGACTTTACCTTTTTCTACAGTCTGGCCCAGTGAGTTCTGTCCTTCTTCCTCACCCAATTTTGACTCCAAGAGTGAGGTGAGGTGGCTTCCTTTATGACAGACCTGGGGGTACATCTGGTACCATAACGTTGCACTAAGGAAACACTTCCTACTCGGGCAGAAATCTCCAAACATAATGATACTTGTTCTCAGCAGCTCCTGCCCAATGGGACTACAGTTCCCAGGATGCTCAGTGAGTATGTGCATGGGTGATCCAACAAAGAGACGCAGCCACTTTAGGAGTATACAGTCCTGATGGGTGGTCTCCCCCGTCCTTCCATTAAATGGGTTCTATTCTGGCAATTCAAGGGTACAATTTGGGAAGCCAGTCCATCCCTGCCGCCTGTTACAACAAATATTGCAGGTTTGCATTTATCATACCATATATCTTCTAGTAGTGGCCAGCTTCTTATTGATGCCTGTTTCCAATAAACGCCGGGTTTGAAGAGATGTCGCGACAAATAGACGCCGGTCTCTAATAATAGCCAGTCTCCTTTAAGCGCCGGTCTGTAGTAAACGCAGATCTCCAATGACCCACCGCCTTTTTCGTATGCTAATCCTCTTTTCGTATCACCTGGGCTACCGCCCTCCTGCAGTGAATCATATGGTAAGTACCTTTTCATGTCAAAAATGTTTTGTCGTCGGATGCTATCGAGGAAGCGAGAAAGTCAAAAAGAAATTTCTTTGTGTACATTTTGCCCTTTCGTCTCCATGTCAATCATAACCCCACAGGGAGGGCAGAGGTGGCGGGAAGAACATGAAAATGCCATCTTCGACACGTTAATCCTGATAAAACTGATTACTGCATGACAACAAGCAATGGAAGTACCTGTGTTGCCATCACAAGAAGAGGAAGATGAAGAAGAACTCGCAAATAATGAAGCAATCATTAACTATTCAGACGACGAGTAGATGGTAAGTACTGTACTTTATTGTATCTTATCCAGTCTCATGTCATAATGTATATGTATATGCGTGAGTTTGGAGCTTATTGCATTTCCTTATGTTCTGCAGGGGACTTGTCGGGCTGATGAGTGCTTTCGTGCGAAATTCGGACTGGTGCAGGCCAGTGCTGGTGGCATCATTGGCAAGAAAGTTGACGTCTACCGTACCTGTTTTTCATGCTTACGGTAGTACTGTACTGTAAACTGCTTTAATAAGACCATACTGCTGTACTGATAATTTCATTAAATCCTGAAATGTTCATCCGGTGTTGTTGCCTACATTTTGTGACCGTAAATACGGTACCATACTGTATTTTACTGCCAAATGAACCCCGTTTACCCATCACCACTCCGTCTGCGAGGTGAATAATAGCCGGTCTCCAACACCCGTCGGTCTCTTTTAAATGCCGGGCCGTCCGAATAATTTTTTGATTAAACGCCGGGGCTACTATTGGAAGATATACGGTACTTCTTCTTCTTTCGGATGCTCCCATTAGGGGTTGCCTCAGAGGATCATCTTCTTCTCCTTGTTCTCTTGTCTACTTTCTGCATCTCTCAGACTCTCCCACTTCTTCACCATCCTCTTCCACTGTATACTCTCCTGTACTTCCCCATTCCACCACCAGGTTTCCTTTTTCTCCTTCCTCTGTCCAGATGTCACACCAAGCACCCTTATTGCTGCCACCATTCCAACATCTGCTGTAGTTTCCCAACTGTCTGGTAACTCTTCACTACCACCCTCTTTGAAATTCCACCATTTGATCCTTGGCTCTGCCGTCACTCTCTTCCTCTACTTGATCTCCAACGTCATCCTACAGACCACCATCCCATGCTTCTTATCCTATGCTGTCAATCCTTCAGATTGACTCTTCTGCATAGGATGTTATCTACCTATGTACATCTTCCTCCACTTTTGTACGTCACCCTATGTTCCTCCCTCTTCTTAAAATACATATTAACCACAGCCATGTCCATCCTTTTGGCAAAATCCACTATCATCTGACCTTCTTCATTCCTCTCTTTGACACCATACCTACCCATCACCTCCTCATCTCCACTGTTCCCTTCACCAACATATCCATTGAAATCCGCTCCAATCACCACTTTCTGTCCCTTGGGTACACTGTTCATCACTTCATCCAACTCACTCCAAAAATCTTCTTTCTCATCCATTACACGTCCAACTCGCGGTGTATATGCACTAACAACATTCATCATCACAGCTCCAATTTCCAGCTTCATAATCATTACTCTGTCTCACATTCTATTCACCTCCAAAACACTCTTGACATACTGTTCCATCAGAATAACCCCTACTCTATTTCTCCTCCCATCCACACCATGATAGAACAATTTCAATCCACCTCCAATCCACCTGGCCCTACTCTCCTTTCATTTAGTCTCTTGAACGCACAATATGTCAACTTTCCTTCTCTCCATCATATCTGCTAACTCTCTCCCCTTACCATTCATACTGCCAACATTCCTACCCTAAGTTCTACTCTCTTTACCTTCCTCCTGTCCTCCTGCCTCCGGACACGTCTCCCCCTTCTTCGGCGAACAGTAGCCCAATTTCCACCAGCACCCTGTTGCCTAACAGTACTGGTGGCGGTCATTGTTAACCCAGGCCTTGACCAATCCGGTATAGAAATTTGTATTGTTGTCCACATATTGATTTGGCAAAATATTACACTGGATGCCCTTCCTGATGTAACCCCATTTATCCGGACTTGGAACCGGGACAAAGAAACACACTGGTTTGTACATCCCCTGTGGCTGGGATAGGTTTGTATTTGTCATACTGAAAGTCTGAAAATAAAATTTTAAATCCTCTGAGTAAAGATATCAATACTCTTAATTGTGAAAATAGACTTTTAACTACTTTGATAAATTTTAACATACAAAGTATTTTGTCAATATGCTAATTACAGCTGAACAGATTGACTACAGATTAACTTTTATTATTTTATAGTTTGAGATTCCATGTCTCTCAAGCTTATGTGATTGTAATGAATTTCTATCTATTTTCTGATCAGAGCTCAGCAAAGAGAGAAGTGGAAGAACTCGAGGAGACCTTCAAGACTTTACTTAAGACAATAGACCATGTAAGATCAGAGGTTACTGAAGTCATTAAAGGTCATGAAAGGAGGGAGGTAACAAAGGCTGAAGTGCACATGGAGCAGCTGGAGGAGGACATCAAGGAGTTGAAGAAGAGAAACGCTGAGCTGGCTGAGCTTTCACATACAGATGACCACATCCACTTCCTAAAGGTGAGATGGACGATCTGAAGGTCTACCACCAGGTCTGTGTGACACACAAGTTATATTTTCTCAAGTTCTGTTTCCCTTTGCTCTTCTCATATAGGCACTTCCTTCTATCTGTTTCCTGCTTGGAGATGAAGAAACAGGAGACATTAGTGTTAATGGAGAGTTACTTCCTGAGACTCTGAAGATGAGTCTGTCTGATCTGAAGGAGAATCTGCAGGAGATCAATGGCTGGGAGTTTTTGAAGACCAGTGAGCCTGGTGGGTAATGTGCCCTGAAGTGACCAGGCTGACCCCAAAGTGGGAGATGATGCTTCCCTGTTTTGTCATAAGTGCTGCAGGCTCACATTCTGCTTTCCTCTTTTTTTCCTCAGGGCCTGATGTTCCAGGACACATCCTGCAAAATTTGCAGACCAGAAATGGACTTTTAAAATGTAAGTCAACTTCTAGTTATGCTGAGTTTAAACAAAATTTAAGGATTTTATTATTTAATGTGCATTAAATGGAGTCCAGAAGTATAACAGTATGTTGTGGAAAAAACAGAGGCTCAATTTGCACCAGGAGTAGAGTAAATGTCTTCCTTGTGGCTTTGACTAAAGTGCAGCAGGTGGCGCTGTAACATACTAACCTATATGCACTGGATTGGTTTAAAAGTCAAACTCCCATTGTGGACTGTAGGGATAATTAAATAATTATCTATCAGTCTTATCTTCACCAATGCTGGCAATTAATTAAAGAATTCGCTAGGTCACCCACTTTATTTACCTTACCTTTCTTTGTTGTAGGAGGCAGTCAATTATTGCTCTTTGTGGCACAAAAGTTTAGATTTTGAAGTTCCGTTCTTGAAGTAATGGCTGCTCTTTAGTCTCTCAGACTTGGCTCAGCACTTGGCTTGGCAGACTAGTCTAGAAATAAAAGTGATTGTTAAAGAGCGAATGGTTCATCAGTTTTCTGGTTTAGAGATTGTTTCACGGATTTTCTATTGTTTTGGAGAGCGTACTTAGGAGTGTGCCCCTCTCCAAGAAATGTGGGTTCAGCTAGATATAAAGAACATGTAACCTCTCGTGACTAGTTTAAAGTCAGCTCTAGCTGCAAAATCAGGGCCTGCTCATAGACATAGTGTTTTGTCCATTACAGTCGTCTTTTGTTCAATTAACATGAATTTGTTCTTGGGTGTGTCGTTTGGCCTGAAAGGGGTCTGCAGAGAGGCCTATGCAAAGATATCAGTTCAGCTCTGATTTTCACCTTTCTTATCAGATTCAGCTTCTCTTGGTATTTAAGAGTTCAGCCATTTTACTTGGAATGTAAGTGGTTTGCTGCAGCTGTATGTCTGCATCCCTGTAAAATCTGCTGTCTTACCAGGCCTGGTGTGCCCCTAAAGCCTAGCAGAATGGGCAATGCCCACTTTGTCATTCAGGACAGCCAAAGAAGCACTGAAAAGCATAACATGACTCACTGGAGGGAGAAGGGCAGTGGCTTGAGAAAGAGCATGTGGCAAGTGGACAACATTTACCATTGATGTGCCTTGTGGCTTTGAGCGAGTAACTTCACCTGCTTGTGTACATTCTAGGAAATCTGCACAGCATCTCACATTGTCATTGAAAGACACTCTACAAATCCAGGAGGCTACTGATCTAATCAATTAAGTGACCCCAAGTCCAACCGTTCAGCACTCTGGACAGCACTCCTTGTGAGAGTCGTGTCTCTCTTCGTTGTGGGGAATCTTGAGATGGCATGAGTTACTGAAAGTTTCTAAATAAAATTGAACACGTTTATTTTTTGTAACTTAGTCAATCTTTCTTTTATAGTCTAATCGAGTTTGCATTACTTAATATGTCATTAAATTTTAATTTGAAATTCAGAATTTATAATTAAAGTTGGAAAACACTGGAGATGCCAAATGTAGTCACATTGATGATGGTATCCATAAATTATTTTTAAGACAGAATCTGTGAGGGCCTTTAAATGAAGCTCAAACTAATGACAGTGGCTTTGCGTTAGGCCTCTCCTGTCACTGATGGCTTAAAAGGGAAACAAAAAAGCTCTGTTTGCTTTTATTTGTGTCTGTCTCTAACATCTATAAGTCAGTCTTTCCACTTTTTATTTTTGATTCTTTGCTTGGAGAAGTCAGATTAAGTGAACACAATGTGCCAGTACCTGACATGATGATGAACCCGACAGCAGTCCACCGCTGGATTACGCTGCGCTCTGTGGTGTGCCAGCACTTGGGCTTCACCAAGTCACTGTCACTGCATTTGAAGGGCATTGTTTACCATAGGCGCCAACGTTTTAGATTAGTTGGGTTTGCTCATATTATAGATGCACATCAATAATAACTTATATATTGTAAGTGTAGTGTCTGTGTCATTAAGCGCACTGCATTCTTTCACCCTGACTTTCAATTTATTTTTTAAACTTTAGTAGACTGTATCTTTCCCTGCATTATTATTTTTCCTGAATCTGTATTTTCTGCATTATTTTTTCAGTGTTACTGAAATGTGGACAACTTTAGTCATATGATTTTTCATCACTTTAACTGCAAAAAAGTTTTGTTAAGTAATAGTAATGAGATTTGCATGAGCAAATTGATTCAGTGGAGTGCAGTACCAGTGCTATGGCGAATGTGTGATGCCATCAGATTTTTTAGTTTTACATGTAGGTGTTCAGTGTACATGTGCACATATCATCAGTCTGACTCATAATTCTGCTGATTCTAGTTCATGTCTCTTCTGATTCTTTCAAGTTCAAAATAAATCATTACTGGGAACCAAGAACTTACTCACCGATGGTTCACTTGTTCATCACCCACATGCAAGTGCAATACACGAATAAGACACCAACAATGAGTATATTTATGATAGTATTTAATATGTATTTTTGTACAATTTATTATTGGAATTATTTTAAATAGAATCTTCTTTTTCTTTCGGCTGCTCCCGTTAGGGGTTGCCACAGCGTAAGCCTCATAATGACTTCTTTAATTTTCACTGACACAGCTCTTGCCCTCATGTTGAGCAATGGCAGCTACAGACTCCAAAGGGTAGAATCAAGTCGAGGTATCTTATGAAGCCATGAAACCCACCTGAGGATTCAGAAACATCAGGGATGCCAATTGTCCCAAACATTATGGTGCCGTGAAATGGGTAGAGCATGTAGAAAAAGTGTTGCCATTTCTATAAGGTGTGACCATAATGTCTGCCAATCCCCTTAAATAAAAGTCTGCAATTTGCACTTTAATCACACCTGAATTGTCTGATTTGTAATTTTAAACTGTGGAGCAGAAGGGGAAATCAAGAAGAAATGTGTCTTTGTCCCAGACATTATGGAAGACAATGCAGTAATTAATAGATAGCATCTGAGGAAATAATAATTAAATAACTCAGTCACTTTTCTTCAGGATACAGTACAAAGGAGTAACACACAAACCTGCCTGCGTGTGTCTTGCCAAAACTCCTCTTCCACAAAAACTAAACTGTATGTATTGATTTCACCTATCAGCCTGCACACCCAGACTTAGTGATAAAATGGCTGTACAGTGAAGTTTGCTAAATGAACGACTAATGCAAGACCAAATCACAAGTCTGTCTCTGATCAATGAATTCTTGTTATTCAGGGTTTGAGTAAAAGACTATAACATGTGCAGATTTAGAAGTGCCTCTCATCCACTCTGCTCTGTACTTCCTGTGAGATAAATAAAGCTTACTGAGCCTGATTTTTCCCACAATAGAAAGGCTGAGATAAAGATATGTAGACATGGAAGGTACTATGATAGATAGATAGATAGATAGATAGATAGATAGATAGATAGATAGATAGATAGATAGATAGATAGATAGATAGATAGATAGATAGATAGATAGAACATACGTACATACATTAGTTATTTGACTCCAGGGGGAAATTGTTTGTACAGAAGCACTTTAAATAAATAAATAAACATATAACGTAACGTAACTGAGCCTGCCCTTTTAATTAGCATGCTGATGTGGTGGGCCTTTTTTGAAGTGATGTTACCAGCCCAGGCTTTAACATATTTGAAGCCATTGTGCTGTAAATTGTTGTGACGCAACCAAATTTGACACCAATCTCTCTAGTGGAATTTTGTGATTTGCATTGACATTACACACTCAGTTAGTAAAGTTCAGTGACAGATGGAAATGAAATTCCAGATAATCACTGATGATTTGTGATCATTATTGTGGTTGTGATGTGATTACCTTCTCTGATAGTGAAGTGATAAATATAAATCAGAAAAGATTGAGATGTTAAGAGTTTCTCTGCAAAATGTATTCATCTTCAATCAAGTTTGAGTGCTATGATATACTGGTGTTGTATTGAATGTATGTTTTAGAAAAATATAGTATAAACTACTGTGCAGCATATTTAAATGTGTGTTTCCATTTCTGAGCACTATATGGCACTTCCCTTTTAGGACAAATCACTATAAATACTTTGATCAAATGTACTTTATACTCACATCCAATAATCTCCATTTGCTTAAACTGAAAGGGTTCAACTCCTTCAATCTTTCATTATAACACAATCCCAGCCGACTTGGAATCAGCCTAGTTGCTCTTCTCTGATTTTCAAGTACTGTGTGGAAGAAAACACAAAAAGAAAACACACAAGGAGATCTTTAATAGCATTAATGCTGATCCAGACCTTTAATTTCTGAATGCCGTTGTTAAAGCTGTTTGCACTTTTATAGCTTAAACATCATCCCATCAATCAGTGTCAACCTGCTTGGTTTATACCACCAAGAGTTAGGCCTTGTGTTAGTTAGTTAGCAAACATTTATCAGTTTTATTGCTTACCGAGATCATTGATTGTCTTATCAGCAACTGCCTGGATTCCAAGTTATTCCTTTCACAAAGCATTGTATTCACATAACTCTAATGTCTGCCTGTGAACATATTTTAAATAATAATAATAAGTTTTATTTATGTAGCACCTTTCTTACACTTTTTTTTTGTCCTTGTTTGTGCACGATCGGTTTGGCGAACATCCGCTACAACATTCAGAACTTTATAGACATCGGTGTCCAGAGCCAGACATCTGTTTCGAGTTTTTTTCATCACACGCACAACATCCCAGACAACATAGCAAGACCAGCGGGCTCTCCGTGGATTGTTGTCGGGTCTAGAAGACGACACAGACGGAGGAGGGAAAGAAAGCAGAAGCGGGTCCGCAGATCCAGCGTGTTATGCTAAGGCTAAAAAACAACCATACAAGCCCTATACAGAACTTTTTTCTGCACTGAAGGAGCTGCTTTTAATCTCATTGTAGATGCGTATAGTGACAATAAAAGGCATTCTATTCTAGAAACAATTTCATACTGTACTCACCATTTAATTTGACATCTTTGGGCTGCAGTAAGGGAGTAGATATTTCCACACAATGTCCATCTTCGTTTCGATTCGCGATCGCTTACTTTTACCTTCTCTTCCTTCCTTAGCAATTATGTGTCTTGCTTGCATGGTCTTAATGAATTATATATATATATATATATATATAGGTAAATCACTGCAATGACGGAAATTACATCCACAAACACATGTATCTGGGCTACAACTGACGCTACTAACGCTCTCAGTTGTTTGTTTACAATCGCGCAAGCGGATACACGTGACCACATTCGTTTCGTAACGCAAGAAGTTGATCGTAAATCAAAACAAAAAATTTCATTTTAAACTTCCCGATAATTTATTATAAATTTTATTAATAAAATCAACAACTAAAACACTTTTTTGAATAAATTCTTTATTTAATTTAAAGTACCGGCATGCAAAGTTACTTCTTCATCTGAAAGATGGCTCTGTGGTTTTGTCATTATTTACTTCCGTATTCATCGGCAAAACTGGCATTGCGCTGGAAATCTTGAATCTGAAACGATACTCGTTGTATAAACCGACCCCCAAACTCCAAGCCAAAAATCTAGGACGAAATTCTCGGCTTATATAACGGGATCTACGGTACATATATTTTCCTGGCAATAGGATTTAAATTTAACAGAGCAGAATACAAACCCTGAAGAGACACTTAAAATTGAGCAGATATTCTTCCAGCTCTGCTTTGTCCTTTTTTGTAGCTCGGAGACCGAAGCTGCACACAGTACTCCAGATGAGGCCTCACCGGTGTGTTATAAAGCTTGAGCAGAACCTCCTGTGACTTGTACTCCACACATCAAGGCGCTATATACCCTGACATTCTGTTAGCCTTCTTAATGGCTTCTGAACACTGTCAGGAAGTCGATAGCTTAGAGTCTACTGTGACTCCTAAATCCTTCTTGTAAGGTGTACTCTCGATTTTCCGACCGTCCATTGTGTATTCAAACCTAACATTTTTACTTCCTATGTGTAATACTTTACATTTACTGAAATTTCATCTGCCATAATTCTGCCCAAGCATGTCTGTAGTGATTTAGCAGTGCTATGATCTAGTTTGGTATTTGTAAACCTAACCAGCTTGTTACTTATATTCTTATCCAGATCATTTATATTTTAAAAAATAGCATCAGCCCTAGTACTGACCTCTGTGAAACACCACACTTAACATCAGCCAGTTCTAATAGGGTTCCTCACATCACCACCATCTAGTTCCTGTGTTTTAACCAATTTTATACCCCTCTACACACAACACCCTGATCTTCCACTTCTTTTAGTTTGATGCCCAACCTCTCATGTGGCACCTTATCAAATGCTTTCTGAAAGTCCAGATAAATAATATCATCTGCTCCACTTTGATCGTATCCTTTGGTTGCTTCATAGAATTCCAGCATGTTAGAAAATTTGACCTCCATAAAACTTCTGTCCTTGCCAGGTGTTGCTCAATCTTATCCTTAATAATTCCTTCTATGATTTTTCCTGTGATGCATGTCAAGCTTACTGGCCTATAGTTGCTTGGATCTGCCCGGTCACCCTTTTTATATAACAGGAAATTATTTTCCATTTTCCAATCCTTCAGAATGTCCCCCGGTGTGCAGTGACTTCCAAAGAATATGCATCAAGGGTTTATATCTGTACTTGCTAACCTCCTTAAGAACTCAGTTATGTGAAGCTTTTGTTCACATAGACAACCATAGATTTAGTGGCTTAAAAAAGTTTTGGCCCCCTAGATTAAAATGTTTGTTACTGTGAACAGCTAAGTGAGCAGAAGATGAACTGATCACCAAAAGGCATCAGGTTAAATATGACACATTTCTTTAATATTTTAAGCAAGATTACATTTTTATTTCCATCATTCACAGGTACAAAATACCAAAAAAATGAAAAGGGCCTGATGCCAAAGTTTGGGCACCCGACATGGTCAGTACTTAGTAAGACCCCTTTTGTCGAGTATCACAACAGCCAGCTAAAAGTCTTTCAGTTCTTACTTGGGGTATTTTCACTCCTTTGTCATTGCAAAAGGCTTCTAATTCTGCAAGATTCCTGGGCCGTCTTCCATACATGCTCTTAGACAGATAGATACTCAAGGGAAATTTAATCCAGAGTTCTACAAAAACTCCACAGATTTTCAATGATGTTTAGGTCAGGAGGCTGTGAGGGTCATGGCAAAACCATCAGATTGCACATCTTGAGGTATTCCATTGTAGATTTGAAGGTGTGTTTTTCAGATTATTATTTTGTTATACTTCATCTTTTTCACTGTGTTTGCTTCCAGAATTTGCTCATATTTATTTGACTCCACTCTTCCCGCTACCAATGAAATGCTGCCAGAGGCACAGGGAAAAACACAAGCCCAAAGCCTGATTGATCCACCACCATGTTTAATAGTTGGAGACGTGTTCTTTCCTGAAATTCGGCCCCCTTTTTTCTCCAAACACACCTTTGCACATTGAGGCCAAAAAGTTCTACTTTGACTTCATCAGTCCACAGGATTTGTTTTCTAAAATCCATCCGCCTTATTTCGATGTTCATTTGCAGACTTCAAGTGCTGAATTTTGTGGCTCGGGTGTATGAAAGGTTTTCTTCTGCTGACTCTACCATGAAGCTCATATTTGTGAAGGTGTCACTGCCCAGTAAAACAGTCACAACACCGCCATTCCAGAGTCTGCTAAATCTTCCCGAAGGTCTTTTGCAGCCAAATGGTGGTTTCTATTCGCCTTTCTAGAAATCCAATGAGCAGTTCTTTCAGAAAGTGTTCATGGTCATCCAGTCCTCAACTTGACCTCCACCATTCCTGTTAACTGCCTTTTCTTAATAACATTATGAACTGAGGAAACAGCTACCTGAAAACGCTTTGCTATCTTCCTATAGCCTTCTCTTGCTTTGTCAGCATGAAATCTTTTATTTTTCAGAGTGTTAGGCAGCTGCTTAGAGGAGTCCATGGCTGCTGATTGTTGGGACAAGGTTCGAGGGGTCAGAGTTTATAAAGCTTTGTACTTTGTATCACCTGGGGCTTCCTAACAATGACTGTCCTAATGAGCTAGTGATGGTCTGAGACCACCTTGGGAAAAGTTATATGAGACCTCATATATCTTAGGGTGCCCAAACCTTTTCATGGTGCTCCTTTCCTTTCTTCACTGTACAATTGCACAAAAAAAAAACAATACACTAACCTTGCACAAAATGCTGAAAAAAGTGTGTCATCTGTAACTTTATAATTTTTGGGGATCAGTTCATCTTTTGCTCACTTCACTATTCACTGTAACCGATGGTTTAAGCATGTGGGCCAAACCCTTGCATGCCGCTGGTCAGGTAAGTGGCCAGGAAGTAAGGTAGACATTAGACCTTTCACAACTCAGCTTGATTTTATTTTGGAAGAATTAAATGGATAGGACTGGCGAGCTTTGTTGGGTTACTACATGTCATTTCTTCCTTTCTTCCCCTCCTCATTGTCCCTGCCTCCCTTTTCATTGTCCTTCATTCACCTTACCCTGTTCTTCTTCCCCTTTCCTGCCTTTATTTTCATCCTGTCTGTCACCATACATAACTGTCATTACCCTGAACTATTTCTTAATTTTATTTCTTGCTATTTCTCTCCTTTTTTTATTAATTCTTCCTCACTCACCGGATCCACATCCTCTTCCTCTTCCTCTTTGGCCTCATGTGTCTCCTCCAGCTCTGCCACTTCATTTCATTCCTCCGGCTCTTTCACTTCTTTTGATCCTCTGATCTTTTGTCTGCTAATCACCATTCTCTTCTTTTCACCTCATGCTCACTATTGTGTTGTTTTTTTCTCTTGTTTTCATGACAGCTGTCACTCAGCTTACAGTCTCCACAGTCCATTCTTTCTGTACCCCAAAGTGACCGCATAGGACTGAAGGACACACCACCTGACTGGGGGCTGATCTAAATTAAAGTCTGAGGGGTGTTGCCCTCTGCTGGTCCACAGGACCGCCACACCTCTGATGTCCAGCACTTTGATGATAAATTCTTTCAGTTTATTGATCTCAGATGTTTTATTTCAAATTAAGTTGGTGACATAACAATAGCCATATGATATTCAAAGGTTCATGAAGGTGTCCAAAAAAATTCTTTGTGTTTAACATTCTGCTGCCCTCACATTAAAGTCTTTGGCATCATCATAATGGCAGCAGCTTTCTTCAGTCCTTTTCTTTTCTTTCTATTCAGACTCCTGTCCACTCACCTTGGACCCCAACACAGCACACAGAAATCTCCATCTGTCAGAGGAAAACAAGAAGGTGACGAGTGAGGAGGAAGAGGCCTCATACCCTGATCATCCTGACAGATTTGACACTTGGCTCCACGTTCTGTGTAAAGAGGCTCTGAGTGGGACTCGCTGTTACTGGGAGCTCGAGTGGAGTGGAAAAGGAGCTGAGATTGGAGTGACGTACAAAGGAATTGGAAGGAAAGGAGAGGGAGATGAGAGTTCTCTTGGACACAATGACAAGTCCTGGATTTTGGTCTGCACTGATTCCAGTTACGCTGCATGGCACAATAACGAGAAGATTGAAATCAGTGCCCCCTGTAGCCACAGAGTAGGTGTGTTTTTGGACTATTCTGCTGGCTCTCTGTCATTTTATAGCATCTCAGACACCATAACCCTCCTGCAGAGGTTCAACACCTCCTTTACTGAGCCACTCTATCCTGGGTTTGGGTTTGTCTGGGACTCCAGTGTGACTATCTGCTCTCTCTGAAGTCCTCTGTCCAGTGTCATTTACAGATCACATCATTTCTTCTGTCACAAAGGCTTTCTTGTTGTTTTATAGTGAAGGGAAAATTCTGCACACCAACTGAACATAAACAGCCCCAGTTAATGTTTAATACCGTCAATGTCCACATAGAGGTGCTTTTTTAATAATTTAAAACTTACACTTGGCCTTAAATAAATAAACATGTGTTAATACATTTTGGGGTCCTAGGTGACCCTATTCTCATCTTTTATACTCCTATTTAAGAAAATGTCACAAATCCCATATTCTCACCACACTGCCAGTTACTGCAGCTCAGCATATCTTCCCTCTTTTCTTTGCAGTTTATACCTGTAACCCCAGAGTAAAAGCACAGGCACAACAAAGTTGCAGATTTAATTATATAATAGAAATAATATGATCAAAAATCATATGCAAAGTAAAAATGCGTGCATGTTGGTTTACAATAATTCAATCTGATGTGTAGCTGTGTAGCTTCAGGTGGCACATAACTTGTGGTTACACTCATTTATGTTCTTCTTGGCAAGCCCATCATCTGAACACGGCCAAGCAGCCTGCCTATCTTATTATGGCTGTTAAGCTGGAGTTGGTCCTCTTCAAGATGCATAAGTGGCAACAGAAAGACCAACATTATACCAGTTCCTGTCACATGTGATTCACCAGTGGGGTGTTGTGGTACAGAGTAGGCCACCTGTTTCAATGACCGGTCCTGATCAGCCACACCTCAGTCCTCCAGTCCCTGTTTCATGCCAGTTCTTGTGTCGACAAGACTCATGGCCAAATACCACACAGTGTCATCCAGCTAGATTGCCCTTTTCAGTTTATGGCCTACCTGGGGGGGTTTGTGTCTCTTCGAATTTCCTTCACAGAGTTGTAACAAAGCACTTTTGCAAACTGGCATCAGCATTATTAAAACATTGGGGAGTTTACCATGATTTTATTAAAAAAAGCTGTTCTTTATGTTACTAAATAATTCTTAAACAACAAGTTACAAACAACTATCATAATGTTAAATATTAATCAGCATCACAGTGAGCAAAGATGTGGGGTTAGAGGAGAACATGAGAGTCCCCACAATATGTGGCCATAATTTGGTGATGTGAACTCCTAAAATGGTCGGATTGATCAACACTCAAGTCCATTTTATATTTTTCATTTAATTGTTGATATCATGAAGATGTTTGCCAGCATCACATTATAAGATCAATATAGTGACCTTACCAAGTGGAAGAGTCTACTTAATCACCTGACCATGGTGGATGTAGAGAATTTCCACCACAATCCTGACAGAGGTGATCCAATACCAAAATGATTTGTTTTATTTCTAAAAAATATAAAATAAAGTATTATATCAGTGAGTCTAAAGTGAAGTGTTTATAGTGATGACAAATGGAGTCTTAGAGAAGGCACCAAATAAAATGGAATCAACCTTCATGTCATATAGGCTGTGGAAGAATTGAGTGGACTGGAAAAATAAAAGAAAGAATGAATGAATCTGAAAGCTGATACTTCCAATAGTGAATATTTATGGAGTTGACTGCAACAGACTTGTGATATATATAAATTTAATTAACTGGCCATGTACTGACAATTAAGCAACAGTTGAAAAAGCTGAGGAGGTTGTGAATTTGTGTGTAGCCCTTCCAAGCAGCATCTTAGGTGTGCACAAGTACGTGAGTCCAACTGCCACTGAGTTGTGATGTTGCTTAGCTCACATGTCATCTTCTTCTTCTTTCCGCTGCTCCCATTGGGGTTGCCACAGCGGATCATTTCCTTCCATATCTTTCTGTCCTCTGCATCTTGTTCTGATAACACTCATCACCTCCATGTCCTCTCTCACCACATCCATAAACCTTCTCTTAGGCCTTCCTCTTTTCTTCTTCCTTGGCAGCTCTATCCTTAGCATCCTTCTCCGAATAAACCCAGCATCTCTCCTCTGCACATGTCCAAACCAACACAATCTCGCCTCTCTGACTTTGTCTACCAATTGTCCAACTTGAGCTGACCCTCTAATGTACTCATTTCTAGTCCTATCCATCCTTGTCACACCCAGTGCAAATCTTAGCATCTTTAACTCTGCTACCTCCAGCTTAGCTCTCAAATCATATCATAATGCCATAATGTGTTCACTGCTATTTCACACAGGTCTTATGAAAATAAAATAAAAACCTTAT
>NW_024383393.1:0-6235 GCF_016835505.1 Polypterus senegalus
AAAATAAAAAAAAAAGGAAGGGGAAAAATTGTTTTTGGGCTGACTCTAGAAACTATTTAAAAGAAAATGCAGCATTATTTTTTGGAGGTCTAATGGTCCCTTCCCCCCCTCTTTTTGGTTTTTCCTTTAGATAGAATTCAAATTGTTTGCCCCCCTCTTTGAAATTGTTTCCAGTCTGCTAAAGATGCGGTGTAAACTCAGCTCCTTATGGCCCCTTGGTGACTTGGGGACACTATTTTTGTTTTCATTTTAAATCAACCCCCCACGTAAGAGGAAAAAGCGGCAGAGGAGCAGGGCCTTTTTTACTTACTCATGTTTTATTTTTTTTTAGAATGCAGCTTATTTTTACCTATTTGCTGACACCCTAAAGGTGACACAACTCTGGTTACATTTCTTTTTTTTTTCTAATTGGGGGCCTCAGGAATGGAAAATACTTGTTGTGGTCAAAAGTTTCTCACTCCCCTCCACATCAGGTTTAAGTTATCCAATCCTGCACCACACTCGTAAAAATTATTTTAAATTTAGTTGCTTGAAGTTACACTAGTTCAGAGGGTAGCTGCACCACACAATGTTTATTCCTCCTAGATTTCCCAAGGTATCATTTTGGGACAGCTGGGTATTAAAATCAATGTCATTTGAGTTTTGCTTGTTGCGGATTCATGCTAAAAAAAAGTCAAAGAAAAAAATTATAGTCTCTTTTTTTAAAAAACATTTGGGGGGATTTAAATTAAACATGAATAATATAGTTTTGGGAAATTTTTTACAAATAAGCGTGTTTTCAGATGTCCCTAAAATGAAAACAGTGGTTTTTTTGCCCTTTTTTAAAACCAAGCGGGGGCAAAACCCAAAATTCATTTATTTATTTGGCTGACACTTTTTCCCAAAGTGACGTAACATCGCCTTTTTCTTTCCTTTTTAGTTGGGGGAAAAGGCATGAAGTGACTTGCTCCTTGGTCCAAAAGACAGGGTGGGGTTTGAACCCCAAAACTTCTGATTTGAAGGCTAAACCTTAACCCCCTGTACCACACCCTGCAAAAAAAAGGAACATTACTGTTTTAATATCTTATCACAGATGAAAAAATGAAACCACTAACGTCTATATTTTGAATGTCTTATTCAAGTAGATGTGAATCATGTTGTCTGGAGGGGTTTGGGAAAGGGTGATAAAATTGGCTTTGAAATTGGCATATTTAAAAAAAAAAAAAAAAAGAAAAAAAAAGAAAGAAAGAAAAAAAGAAGAAAAAAAAAAAAAAAAAAGATTTTTTGATTTTAAATACAGCGATCCCCTATATCCTGATTTTCTTCAACATATCTAACATTTAAAAAACAGTAAATCATTGTACATAATCATTCTCGGGCTTTTGTTTGGGTGTGTAACTTTTTGAACTTTTCGTTTTGTTTTCCCTCCCCTGGTTTGGGGTCCTTTTTTAAAGAAAGGGAATTTTTTCGTTTTTTTTAACCTGGAAATGTTGGTTTTTAGAAAAAAGTTCTATTCATTTTAAAAATTTTTTTTCCATTCAATGTTTTTGTGTGTTTTAAATGTTTCTTATTAAAACTGTGGGAGGTTTTTTAAGGTTTAAAACTATAAAAAAATTTTTTTATATGGTTTTCTATAATTGTTTTCATCTATGCTGATGGGTCGGGGCGTAACTTCCATGTGGGGGGGAACACACTTTTCCACTCATTAACAATCATTACAAAATCAAACAAAAAACACAGAAAAGTTTTTCAAAAAACTTTTCAAAAATTGGTATTAAAATTACAACCAAAAATATTCCCCGATTCTTTAAAATGCTTTAAGTTAAACCCCAGGTAAATAAGAGTTTCGGCTAAAATTATTTTATAAAAATTTTTAATCAGAAAAAATCCTTTTTTATTTTTTCTTTTCTTGTTATAATAACCATTTTTCCCCAACAAAAAAAGCAATTCTCTTTACTTTTATCCCTTGAATCCAATAGTCCAAGTAAATACAAGTTAATTTAAATAAAAGTAAAAAAAAAATTAAGAACAGTTAAAAAATGGCTGAATTCTAAAAAAAACGAAAACAATGAAAGACAGTCTTTTTTTAAAACTTTTCCCAAAACCCCAAAGGGGCATTCAAAAATTCTTTATGGGGGCCTCCCCCGTGATCCCAGTCCCCTTTTTAAACCGGGTCAATTCTAAATTTTTCCCCATTTTTTCTTAAAACCCGATTTTAAATTTTCTTGGACAAATTTTAAAATTCTTTTTCCCCACTGGTCCGGTTTTAAACCGCCACTTATTGGTTTAATCCTTTTTAAAAAGGGTTTGGAAAAAACAAAAACCAATTCATTTCCCAAAAAGTTTTTTTTTGGGGGCCTGTAAAAATTTTGGGAAAACCAAATTCCCCCCCCGGTTTGTTTAAAGAATCTTTTTTTAAAAGGGGTGCTTTTTCAAAACCCCTTTTTAAAAAAAAGCATTGGGGGAATCAGTGGGGTTTTTTAAAAAGGCTTTGGGGCCCCAAACCCGGGACATCTCAAAACCAAAATTTTTGGGCTGGGGCCCCTGGGTAAACCTCCCGAGATGAAGTAAATTGGAAAGGTATTCAAAACAGGCCCCTATGACTATAAAAACTTTTGCTTCCTTGTTCCTTGGAAGAAAACCAATCTCTCTGCACCAGTGGTTTTTTATTAAAAAAAAAAAAAAATTCAGTAATTCTCTCTGTACATCCTATATTCTAGGGGGTTCTGGCGCTAGTCCATGCCACAAACGACAGGTTTTAATAAAGAGGGACGGCCCCCGTAAGAGAACTGAGGAAAGGTCCATCAATACAAATGACTCCTTCTTTTTCTTTACTTATACCCCTTCTTCCTCTCCCAAAATCCCCAAATAAACCCAAGGTATTTTACCTCCCCTTGTCCCTTTTTTTCCCCCGGGCTGGAGCTCTCAAACTGTACTCAGAGCTCTTCCCAAGTGACCAGAGTGAGTCTTTCTGGAAAATTTTTCCCAAGACAGATACCAATCTTTCATCATTCCCAATGATAAAATTTTTAAAAACCTCATGGGCAGAGATCTTCAGAGGTACAGAAACGGGGGAGAAAGTCCCCTCCCTTTTGGTTCAAAAAGGGGCTTGGGGGAAAAAAGAAAAAAAAGAAAGAAAAGAAAAAAAAGAAGAAGAAGAAAGAAAAAAAAAAGAAAAAAAGAAGAAAGAAAGAAAGAAAAAAAACTGGTGTTAAAGTGCAACACCATGGGGGGGGAAATTTTTCGTTTGTATCATAAAATAAGAATATTCTTTCTTTTTTTTTTTTTTGTGTTATAGTTTTCCCAAAAATTGGGGATGTTGACACAATGCACTTATCTGATTTCCATTAAAAGTTTTTTATTTTCCCCTTTAGACTTTTTTTTTTTTTCCCCAAAATTATTCGTATGGCTTTTTTTTTGGGCCCCACACCCCAAATTGTTTTTTCTCTTTGCATATGCCTTTTTTTGGTTTTATTCAAAGAAAACCAACTGAACTATAACGTGTTTTTTTCAAAAGACTATGATGTCCTCATCCTCTTTGGAGTTGCCATCTGGGCCTTCTAATTTTTTTCTATCCTGGCTTGATTCAGTTACCCTCTTCTCCCAATTTGTAGTAAAAAAAAACCCATGTAAAACTTCTTTCTTAACTTTAAATGGAATTACCCTTTCTTCAAACCAACAATAAAACCAACATGTTTCTCAAAAGGGTTACATTTTGGGCTTTGTCCCCAAATGAATTTTTGGGCCATGCAATGAACAGAATAAAGGTTTCTTATTGAATGTAATTACAAAGGGTTTTTATCCCAATTGCGTGAAAATATGACTGATAAGCTGAAGTTGACCATTAGGGCACTGGGAAGGGGTGGGTGCTTTAAAAAAGGGACCATTGTAGCCATTTCATGAAAAAAATTAAAATAATCATTTCAAAGTACAGCCATTATAAACACTTTGGCTATATTCTTTAAGTTAGTTTAATGGGAAATTGATAATAAAAGTATAAAAAAAGATCAATCGACACACTTAAAACGTTTTTCCCGAAAGTTACTGGTTTGAAATCCAGACTGAACTGACTAAGGTTTGGAAGTTTTTAAGTGATTACCCGAATGCGTGTGGGAAATGGAATGACCTTCTTCTTCTTCGTCATCTTAGGAGCCAAGTGATGTCTTTCTGGGTGCCGAACCGATGATGTCTTCAATGTTAATCAGATGCATTTCCGTGGCTTATTCAGGAAACGGGAAAAAGGTTTAGTCCCCCGCCCCCCCTGGCCTGGTGTGGAATTACCTTCACTTGGTCATACAATGTCCCCCTACCCCCAAGGGGACAACAGTTTCTTCTATCAAAACAGAAACTTTTGGGTGACCCCAAATTTTTTGTGATTAAATAAAACTGGAAAAATAAAATTTAATAAAATTCAATACGCTTTTTTTTCCATTTCTAATAATGGATAATAAACATACCCAAAATAAAAAAAACCCTAAAAGTCTTTGGAAACATGTACAAAAGGGTTATTAGTTTAAATGACAAAAAAAATTAATTAAGGATTTTGTTATAGATTTCAGTAATCTCTTCATTTTCAAAAAGGACTAGTAAACCCTTTATGTTTGAAAAGTTTAAAAAAATTATTGAATTGAAAAAAAAAATGATCCCAAATACAACCAAAAATGTTCTTCACATGCTGATTGTGGTGGGGTGTCCAATTTGGGTATGAAATTATATGTCTGAGGGAAATTTTTTCCAAAATAGAATAATAAACCCCCGGCTTTACTATAAAACCAAACTCCCCCCTTTCTTCCAGTCCCACAGTCCCCCAGTGTCTCATTCCCATTTCTCCTCCTATAATGGGTACGTAAAATAAATTAAAAAAAGGGGAAAAAACAAAACTGATTTTGACCTCAGAAAAAAAAATAAAATTTTTTAGGGGCAAGGCTTGCAAGTTAAATGTTTGAATATCTTGTTGTCATACTGTACCACTACATGGTATCATCACAAACAAAAGGGGTTTTTGTTTAAAACTATAAACTTTTACTCTATAAATTCGCCCTTAAAGGCTGACCCTATTCTGTGTTCACGTTTTTCATTTGCAGTTAACGTGTCTTAACGTTGTTATTCTTTAAAGAAGGTTGATCGGTCCATCTATTCCTTTAAACTGGGTTTTGAATCTTTAACACATTTACTTTGAGATGCAGGGCACAAATCTGCTCTCCTGGGGTCTTATATTCCCCTTGGGGGTTCTTTTCCCCCTTTTTTGTGGGTATGTAGCGGAGAAAAAAGTGTGTGAAATTCCTCCTATTAAACTAGGCTCCCGCTTCATTTTACCAACATTTTTAGATTGAAAATAAGATCATAGATAACATTAAAATTGTACTTTGATCTGTGATAACAGTTATGTGAAAAGACATGTCTTATACCTAGGACTTTTAATATGTTTAATAGTTTGAGACTTTAACATAATACTTGTTCAGATTTGTGTTTCTGGGTATACCATTTACTGTTTGATGGGGATTGGTAAAATTTAAATATATTGAAATGTTTTTCATAAATGAACCTAACTGATAAAAAAACTTTCTATTAGATTTCTTCAGTCTAACATGGGTGCTTTTTTGAAGGTACATGGTGGCCCCCCCATAGGTCTAAAAGGGTGGCTGTTTGAATGCCATATAACAAAGGGTGAAGACTCTTCTTTCTTAGTATTTTCTGCAACAGTGTTTGGGAAAATTTCGTTCAATAATATTTTTCAGCTCTTCTTTTTACCAACGTGTCCAACACTTCCAACCTCATTTCTTTTTTGGATTATCACGCTTTTAGCAGGCGACCGTTTCCCCGTGCCTAAGAAACTGGAACCATAAAAGAATCGTGTCCTCAATACCAACATTCAGAGCACTTCTTTTTGAAAATTTTGCAATTTCGATGTATGGGTCCTGGGCCTATATGGGTTTCCCCAGCCCCGTTGGTACTGTAGGGCAGATAATATCTTTGAAATAATATCGAACCCTTACCTGATGCTGCTCCATTTTCTCCAGTAATCCCCTAGATTTAGTTGTGGGGAATTGATTTAATGTTAGCTGCTTTGGAGGTTTAACAAGTTTGTTTGAAACACCCTGCAAATTAGCCGTAGTGTTTCATTATTTCTCCCTTCTGTGCTCCCGACTAATGTTGACTTGAACCCTCATTCTGCTCATTAATTTAAAACTGACATTTTTGGCTCATGAAAAAACCCAAAAAAGAATTCCCCTCCCCCAAAAAAACAAACAAGGGG
>NW_024383394.1:0-52828 GCF_016835505.1 Polypterus senegalus
TCCTTTATATGAATTTGTGTTTTGTATTTTATTTTATTTTTGGTGCTCCCACCGTTGTTCAATTCAGACAGTGGACAATGAAGGTCGTTTAATTTAACAATGTTCATATCTCCTAGTCTTTTATGTTCATTTAGGCTCGGTGCCCTTTCTCTTAATAAATGTAGCGGTTTTCTGTAACAGTTGATGGTCCATTCATGTAGCCGGCCGGAGTGTGGCTGACGCGTAGTGCAGAGTGCAGAGTGCAGGTGCCTTTCTCTCAGGTCAGGTCAGGTTGGGGAGCAGGTGAGATTGTGACGTCAGGGCGACTGTAGTTAATTCTGCCGTTTCTTGTTCTTTTTGGATGGTCGTTCTTTCTGCTCCTGCGTTTCTTCAAGAGCTGGCATGTGTGCTCTGTCCCGGCACTTGAAGTGAACACTGCGGGTTATAAATTCTGTTCAGTTCTGTAGTTAATTGCATTTTGGATTTATTAGTAAACCCGCCAAGACACAAATAATGTGAGTTTATGTGAAATTTTTGTTTTCTTTCTACATCATCATACTTGCAGACGTCTAAAAACAATTCTTACAAATACAATTTATATAAACTTTGGATTTCTTTGTCATTTTTACTGCCAACTTTCCAGTGAATTAGCTCATCTGCATTTTTTAATTTGAACATAATTTAGTGAAATGTTATGTATGCAGTTTGTTTCCTCTTTTTTTAAAAACACAAAGTCTCGTATTGTAACGATTAGTTCTATCGTGTGCATGGCTGGAGAGTCGTCCCTTACTTGACTGGGGGGCCACTGCAGGTGGAGGTGTAACCCAGTCGGGATGGCTCCGTGTTGTTATCTAAGGCAGGTGGAAAGACTAGTGAAGTGACTGGGGGGTCTGCATTTCAGGAACGGTTCACAGTAGATGGCAGTGGTCCTCTGTGGTGGTCCCAGTCCAGACTGCGTGGGACTTGTAGATGAGGAATGCTGCTCTGTTGGGGTCCTTGTTGTGCCACCAAAGGGTGCTGCCAGGCAGTGACCACCCTGTTTTGAAGTGCTTCCATCATGCCATGTGCTGACACCCACAATATTCCTGGGTCCAGAATTAAAGAGGCCCCCTCACTTCAGTCGAGATGTGGGGGGCTTGCCTGGGAGGGGCAGAAGGAGAAAAGAAATTGCTGTGCTGGTGTGAATTTGAAGATGGGGCTGGTTGAACGTCTGGACTTGTGCTCACGGTCTTCTTAGACTGGCACTTCACAGCAGTGTTTGTGATCGTCTGCGGTTTTAAGCCTGCATGTGGTCCGTGTGCCCACCCAGTTCCGTTCAACACACCTCCTGAAATCAGGATGACTTGAAGTGAACAACTTCAAAGAGCCCACGGCTGATTCATCAGTCACTTGTGTTTCTGATCAGAGGACACCAACACCAGAAATGGACCCACTAATTGTCATCTTTTTATTCATCAAAGTTAAATGTCCTGTGACCAGGCTAGCAGGTCATGTCTGGCTTTGAACTTGAGTGGTAGTAATTAGGTTCATTTTCAGAAAATTGTTAGTTTATCTGAAGACGTGTTTTTTTTTTCTTTTCCCCCCTTTTAGGTGGTCCGCAAGATGCTGTGGTTAATGGATCATATATTTAAATATACAAATTTTGGATTGGTCTCTTTAATTCATGGAGATTTCTTTATCAGACAGGTAAGTTGTGTTTTTCTTTCCTTCAAGTCCCCCCGGGGGGTCTTCCTCTCCTCCTACGGCCCAGGGGTGTGCAGTTGGATTGGTTAGCCTTGTGTGGGCTTCAGAGCCGAGATAAAAGCCAGGAGCTGTGAGTACCTTGAGGGGCACCAGGCAGCAGCCAAAGAGAAGCTCCCTTATGTGCGGTTCTTTGGCATCACTTTAAAATTTTCATTTGTCTTTGTAACTCAGAATTTGATCTTTTGCGTGTCATTAAACTGAGAACCATTGTGTAGCAGTCCTGATCGAGTTTGTCTGAGCGCTAGCTGTACATGTGCAGTGTCTCCTCTGCCCTTTAAATGTGTTGTCTTATTTAGCGCCCGTTCTTTCCAGAGTTTATTCTGTCTGTTCAGCGGTGTCCTCCTGTACCTCCAGTCCCACGTGTACAGTCTGTGCTGATTAGTTGTAGTTTTAAACAAAAAAGGCAATCGGCACAAGTCGCAAAGTCGAAACAAAGGCCAAAGGTTGAGACGGTGACGATGCGAAATAAATAAGCAAAGCTCAAAGATCGAACTTTGGATCCAGTGCAGGATTTCAGAGCCAAATCAAGCAGACGTTAAACGAAGTCGAGGAACAGAAGAAGAAATTTGAACCTTTTAAGTGAAACTATGAAATGTATTAATAAAGAAAATGTGTGGAGTGCTGCGTACACACTTGCTGTGGGCACGGCCCCCAAGTTATCTCACCTTACCAAAGTGGCGTCTCACAGGCCGGGCACTGCACCACTCCAACTCCCAGCGTATGCGGCCGTCTGGCTTGGTGCTGCTTTAACATAATGGGTGCAGGCCTGCCCTGCCCTGCTGTGCGCCCAAAATAAAATACTTTTTAAACACAGTGGGTGTATAAACAGAGATCGTTAAAATGAACCTTTTTTAATCAGGAAGCCTGGCCGGGATCATTTAGTACAATTTGTGACGTAGCCTGACAGTAGTAAGGAGTGGAGCAGCCGTTCAAAGTGTAAACCACGGTGATGTGTGCGTTACTGATGGCCTCTTTGGGTTTACTTCTGACTACATGCCTGCAAATTCAAATTCACTCGTCCGTCACTAGAGCCGCCGTTATCCAGTAGGGGGTCTCAGAGTGGCCAGTGCCAGGCAGCCTCTGGGCACACACTGGGACAAGTTGGCGCCATAATACTGATGATGAGCTGGACCAGGTCCAGAGAGAACGCACACAGCCGCAGCTCAGTGTGTAAAGACATCGTCTTTGGTGAACGATAGGAAAGTGCGCTTTGTTTTCCTTTCTACTTAAAGAAGTCGGTTTAATATCAGATATCCAGAATGTCAACTGCTAAGCGCGTGAAGGTTTATTCAACACCACTTTCATTACTGGCCAGAACAGGAGCTGCCCTCGCCGATGTCAAATACGCGAATGTGTGCCCGAGACTTGAACATCACGCATTGCTTTGGTGTGCTTGTCAGGCTCAAGGGCCCTGCTAATCCAAAAAGTGTCACTTTGGCCGCATTTTAATTAACTCCGTTGCTTAGGCCTTAATTAAGTACACAACTTCGCAATAACTGAATTCAATGTATTAAACTTAATGAGAGGATGTTTCATAAACCAAGTGTAATTACTGGGTACACACTGGGTGAACAGCATACTGTACCTGCAGCGCTAATAAACAAAATCATCAAGTCAAAAAGCAGGGCGGCAAAAATAAAATTCATAGGACATGCGCTGCAGAGGGCGTCTTACAGCTTCATTTGAGAGACGCCATGCACAGCTGTTTAGATTTGATTTGTTTTTAATGGTGGACAGATGCCAGAGGAGCGCGTCTTTACCTAACTGTGTTAACTTATTTCATGTCTTATGCACCAGACTAACGTATATAAAAGTGTTCTGCATCGGCTTCTCTCAAAAATGGATTTAAAAAACAGTCTGAATGCTGAATTTCAGGTTAGCTTATATGGCAGTTAAAATCTGATCAGCTCGGCAGACGAGCATAAGAATAAGAACCAGCCTGGCAGAAACGAACTGCAGCGGACGGACGAACAGACAGACAGACAGAGGCGATCACTTCAGTTGCAGATTCATTTTCAGGATATCGGGCACTGGCTGAAGTACAGAGCAGGGGTGTCAATCTCAGACCCCAGAAGGCTGCAGGTTTTCCTCTCGGCTACTTTCTTTATTAGTAACTGAAGCTCCGGACATTTTCGGTCTCCTTTTCATTCACTTGCTTTTTAAGATTTACTTCCCTCCGTTGTTGTTTTTTTTTCCAGCCAGAATCCAAACAGTATTATTTTTTTGTATTTTACTTACCCAGTGTAGTTTATAGTCATACCTGAGATAAAAATTTGAATCTTATGTTTTCATGCTAATTAGATGTAAATCAAGGTAACCAGCAAGCAACCTTCATGAAGGCCACTGGTGAGCCACAAGCTGTGAGACGCGCACATTTAAGGAAGATTCCACCCAAACATTATACAGGGTGGGCCATAAGTTTCCATACATAGGAAAAGAAACTTTTTTTTTTTTTTTATGAAAAACCATTTTTATTTATATAAAATGCTCTACGTGACTGCTATTGTTTTGAAAACACATTTCAATACGTGCCCGCCACTGCTGATGAACACGTATTAGCACATCTGGAGTTATGCTTGTAATGGCGTTGGTGATACGTTCCTTAAGATGATTTATGTTTCGTATCTTTTCCTGATACACCTTGGCCTTCAAATGCCCCCAAAGATAAGAATCAAGTGGGGTGAGATCTGGTGATCTGGGATGTCACTCCACAGGACCACGACGACCAATCCAAGCATCCGGAAAATAAAATGTTAAAAACCATATGTATGGAAATTTATGGCCCACCCTGTGTGTGTGTGTGTGTGTGTGTGTATGTGTGTATATATATATATATATATATATATATATATATATATATATATATATATATATATATATATATATGTATATATATATATATGTATATATGTATATGTATATGTATATGTGTGTATATATATATATATATATATATATGTATATATATTTTTATATATTATTTACCCAAGATAGTTTGCAGTGATACCTGAGAAAGAAAAAAAAATTGAATGTTTTTATACAGAATGGAGATAACAAAGTTTCTCATCGAATAGGCGCCAATGGAACACAGTAAACGACATCAAAAACATCCATGAAGAAAAATCTGGCATTTCTCGTGTCACATAATCGACATGCTTCGACATGTTCAGTCGTCCCAAACACGTATATTTTCACTAAAATATTTTTTTAAATAAACCATATCTGGCAAGTACTCTGTTGAATGAAGACGGCACTCACTCAGATGAGCACGTGAATTGTAGCCTCGCCTCCCGCCATCACACTTGAGTTTGTGAGGTGAGCCACCGCTGGAGCAGCTCGCGCTGATTTAGCAGCAGCCAATTCTTAATTTTCTTCGTGTTGATGTGCCCAAGTGCGAGGCGTGTTCTTCTCTTCCTTACGGTGGTTTCTTTAACTTGTCGTCTTTAGTTTTGCACACGTTCTGCTGATCTCGCGTGAAGTGCACATTTATAGCCACTGAATAATCTGTTACTGGCCTTGACTCCCGACCAGCAGACGACGATCTTTCATTCATGTTCAGGCGTCTCTGTGCACATTCCACTTGTGTTCACGGGACTTCAATTAGTTTATTTAATGATATCTGAGTAAGAACGCTGGTGTTTGGGTTGTTGAAAACATACATGAGGAATGTATGACGTGAGTATCGGGAGAGGTTTTGATTTTGTTTGCTGTTGTCTAACTTTAATCATCATAGACACTTGTTATGTAAGAATCTTTCTCTGCGTTCTGCACAGAATCGTGACATTTAAATTTGTCTTAGCCGTAATCAAAAACTACATGGCGGAAGTCATATATAAATATATATATTTATGGGTTGATGTATTCCTTAGAGTCTTCTACACTAATCCAAAGAGTGTGCCCAAGTGTGTTAAATTGGTCGCTTGTGGACGGACCTTTGGCAATGTCGATTATCGTTGTTTTCTTGTCTTATCTTTGTATTTGTCGTGGTTCGGGCAGTACATGAAACATTGTCGGTCAGCGTCGGTGTTTTGTTCAACATTAAAACCACAACAGGGATCTCCTCCAGTAGCTTATTAGCAGCCACGTTTGACGGTAGCTGTGCTTCAATCATGGAATGCGGATTTTGGTTTTCAAGGTCAAGTGCAGTCTCTTTGAGAATTTCAGTGCGCAGTGAGGTTTTACTTCAGGTTGAGCTCATCTCTAATGAAGGGATGCATTCATAATTTGAGCCAGGAGGAGAAGTAGGAAGGAGACGCATGACTTAACTAAAGTAGGCACAGGGCTGCACTGACTTGGGGGAGAGACGGGAGAGGAGATCAAAATGACCAGGAGGTCAGTAAGTGAACCGAGGTCAGAACTGAACAGGCGTCGTTGGGGAAGCAAGAATGAGAACGAGATTTGAAATGCAGGAAATAGTAATTTGCCAGGAATGAGTTCTACTCGCAAGCTCGGATCACGCAGACTTCCCGGGCTCACCTCTATGCTGTCGCTAATGATGATGTCATTATTGAGTGGGCACTAAGGACTTCAGGGAAATCGCCATGGCAATGACAGATACAAAACTGTAACGTGGTGATGGCCAAGAAGAATCCAAATGGCGTTACAGTAAAACACGTTTTTCAATGTATTAAACACCAGTTTCACTCTAGATTTGATGTGAGAATTGAAATCCCCCAGAGAGATGCATGGATTGTCAGAGTCCACCCCACACAGGAACAAATACAATAAATATTGAACATCTCTTCTTATAATAACAGGTTGATGGAGATACGCTCCATTATGAATACGTTCTTAGTAAGAAAGCCCTGAAACACAGGTGGGAGACATTGAGGGGAGAGCTGCCAGAGTTGTGCTCTGCACAGTGATGGACGACTGTTGCTGCTCATGCAAGTAGACTTCATTTTATTCAGGAAACGATCATCAGGCCAGAGGTGTAGGGAAGCTGCCAGGCCGGAAGAATTAGTGGACTGCAGCGGACAATCGTAACATCTGTGCTCGACTACATGGCTGGCTGACATTCAGGTGTCTGGTGGCCTGGCCCTTGTAAGCAGTGACACGGACGGTTTGGTTTTCACGCTTGACTTCGTTCATTTTCTGCTCTTTGTACAGTAGAATGAAGCTGTGGGGTCAGAAAACGCAACAGAAGAAATTGGGCCTTGAAGGACAAATGACATTAAGTGCAACTTCAAGTAGATCATCATAATGAGAAATTCATTCAGATAAAGACGCAGGGTCAGGCCAACCCAAAGGAGAAATGTCTGTCTTTACATTGAAATATTTGATGGCAAAAGCAAAATAATAAACAAAATAAATTCAAAAAGCAGGGTACCAAAACAAAGTGCACAATGGATCAGCTGCACAGATCATCATCGTCTAGCGCCATTGGCTTCAGCTGCAATGTGGGTGACAAACAGGGGAGTGATGTGTGATCAGACACAGATGAGACGAGGCGCTCATGGAGAGAGATCAGCACAAGAGATAAAGATCGATATCTGGCCCTGCAATGATTACACAAATCAGCATGTTGTGTGGGATGAAGCAGTAGGCTCAAGAGATTAGCAGCAAGCCCTCACTTTGCAGACTCCACATGAACGTTCAGAGAAACCGACAGCAAGTCAGAGATGATGAGAGAGGAAAGGCTTTGGAAATGGAGATCCTTGAGTGCCGCGGCCTTTGGTCTTGGAGCATTCCAATAATATTCCATGCTGGGATGGCATCCACCTTAACCCTGTACAAGAGGTAGAATGGGAGGAAAACAAAAACGGGCATGAAATTCAAAAGTGAGGCAGCAGTGCCAGTCTCAGCACCACCCTGACTGACCCGTAGGTAGATAGTGCTGTGGCATTAAGAGAATACACACCGGGTAGTTAGCGCATGGCACTCCATAAAGTCAAGTCTCTGCCGATGAAAGACGGGGGGCTTTCCCTGTGGTCTGTGTGTGGATCCCAGTGCAGTGATGGGGACACTGTGGTGTAACACGTTGCTGTCCTTTGGATGAGATATAAAACCGAGGTCCTGACTCTCTGTGGTCAGTAAAGATCCCTGGGCATCTTTTGAAAAGAGTAGGGGGTTCCCAATGTCTAGGCTAAAATGCCCATCACGACCCCCCCTAATCACTTCGTCTATAACTGGCTCTCACTCGCACCCGTTAACCACCTAATATATAATGTATGGTGAGCATACTGGCACAAAAATGGCTGCCATCCCATCATTCAGGTGGGTGCTACACATTGGTGGTGGTTGAAGTGGTTTCTCTCTGTCTAAGCACTTGGAGTAGTGAGAACACAGCATTATAAATTAGTATTCTTATTATTAGATGTTAGGATGCCACTTGCTACCCGGTTTAAAGATCTTAAAACAAGCCGAAGGTCAGAGAATGTGGACACCATGTTGTCTTGTACCTGTGCTGGTCTGTAAAAGGACAGCGTCTCCCATGAGGTGGGCTCTTTTCTGCTGATTAGTCTGACTGAGGTGGGCTTAAAGTAAGGCTGTAGACGTGTTAATGAAAGGTAATTAAGCTGTTGTGCAACATTTATCTCATTTCAGGCCCCAGACAAGACCCATTTTAGACAAACAGACAATACTTGGCCCAAGGGGAAATTTAGCTTTCACAGAATCTCCAGAAACCATAGCAACCCGCTTGAAACACACGTTAAGGATTATCAAAACAAAACAAATAAACCCTTGTGATTGGTCTAATGTTAACAAAGCAGTCCCAGTGCGGCGCTGTAAAGGCGTATTGCTGTAGAAATGCAGTCCTCCATGCTGGTGTGTCGTCACAGAGAAGATGTGCAGCGTTATTCATAACGGCAGTCAGTTCTCAGAGCACACCTTAGGCCGGGTTTTTACTTCACCCAACACAACACAACGCAACGCAACACATGCTGCAGCAGACGCTTCTGCCATGCCAGCATTTCATTGTCTATACTTGCGCGCGTACTTTGTGTAAATCTGGAGGAATCCAGCAGGTGGCAGTGTGAGAGATCATCACGGTGAGAACAGGTTCGGCTTCTCTGTGTTGTGAATTGCCTGGAACATCCATTAAGTTCCGAGGACACCTTGCCGCAATATCTCTGAAAAGGATGTTTAATGATTACATCCATCAGTCCAGGCATGTGCCCATTCCAGCAAGCATTGGGCACGAGGCTGAAACAATCCTTGGATGGGGCCTCAGCTCATCGCAAGGTGATTACAAGCACACACATACACTGGTGTCATTTTAGTGTCACCAAATCTGCATATCTTTGGAAAGAAACCGGAGCATGCTGAGGAAACCCAACAGGGAACACAGCAGTGCTACCGCTCCTCCACCGTCTCACCCCCATGTGTGTAATAATTAACAGTGTTTAAACGAAATTAACGATTTATCTGCAAAATGTATCATACTTCCTTTAATGCATTTCATCATGAAAGTGATATCTATACTAATAAAAGGCAAAGCCCTCACTCACTGACTGACTCATCACTAATTCTCCAACTTCCCGTGTAGGTAGCAGGCTCATTCCTTACAGCTTTCTTACAAACGTTGGGCAGGTTTCATTTCGAAATTCTACGCATAATGGTCATAATTGGAACCTACTTTCGACCATATATTCGGCCATAGCTGGCAGCTCGGTTGTCGTGTGAGGCGGAGTTGCGTCCCGCATCATCACGCCTCCCACGTAATTGAGTGCCTGCTCATATAAGGTAAATATTCACAAGATCACACAAGAGAGCGGCTCACGTGAACTGACTGTGCACGCAGTACATAGAGAACAAGGAAAAGCTCCAAAGAGCGCTGAATAAAAAACACATTACACAATTGAGAAGGCAGCAAAAGAATATGAAGCGAGTGACGCATATTCATGAGTGCAGCTACTGAGGAAACAAAGCACGGTGTAAACTGTAAGTTTAAATTAAGTTTATAGACAACGCTGCTGCTGGTGTTTTTAAAATTGCTGGTGAAGGACTGTGCTTCTGCAAATGAAAATGAGATGGTCACGGATAGAATAGTGTTTGGCACAAACTCAGCAAAAGTGCGACAGAAACTTTTAAGTGCCGGGTCTGAGCTAACATTAAATAATTGCTGGTGAAGGACTGTGCTTATGCAAACGAATGGAAAGCAAATGTTACGTTATTTTTAAAATGTTTCCTTTTCTTCTTCATAACTTCTTTACCACACTTCTTCTCCGCTGCGAAGCACAGGTATTTTGCTAGTCAAGTATAAATCTAAAGATTCTAAATGTGCAGAGAGTTGGAATATCAGACATTTAACGTGTTCTGTGTGGCGATCTATTGCTGGCGATCCGCTGCTGTCGGGTCCAAGAAACTCGTAGCGATTAAAAACTGGGATGATGTTTACGATGGTCAGCTTTAATGATAAAGTAAACTACGAGGTTAAAGTGGACATTTCGAGAGTAAAGCCAAAATTTCCACTTTAATCACAAAATACACGTTTTCACCATGTCCTTAAGTTTTTTCTCTGTAGCTCAAATACCTTAACCTGCAATTGCTCCGTCCTTGGTATGACGTTAATCTGCATCCTGCCCTGCGTGTAGGCTCTCCAACCTGCAGGAAAAAACCTGGGGGTTGGTGGCAGAATTGGCACTCCAGCCACCATAAAAAAAACCTCCCAGTGTTCCACTTCATCTGAACTGGTATGGTGCTGAGGTGTCACCCGTTGCATGGCTGCACTCGGGTCCTAATCTGGGATCCTGAGTTGGTTTGTTGTGTGGCGAGTGCGGCAATGCGCTGTATCAGCGTGTGCTCCTAACCTCCTCTTCCTTTAATACTGCGCCGTACATTCTGATGCTGTTGTGCAGTTGCAAAAAAAAAAAAGACGGCACTGAAGGCAGTATGTGAGAATTTTAAAACGTGTCGGGAATATGCGATGCTTGAATATGAAAGCACCACGAATGCATTTGTATGTCGCCATTTTGCTTCACTACATCGAACCATTCATCAAACATTGAAGTGCGCACACCGATCCTGTAGGATCCACAAAGAGGCTTTCTGTCACATGTAGATAGTAACCAGAGACTCTGACGTCACATTCCAACTTTTAGCACGCTGCGCCCCCCGACTTTTTTCTGGTACTGCACACGTGTCATGTTAATTTCTGAGGACCTGCTCAGAGGACGCGTCAAATGAATGCTGGGAACACGTGGCAGCCTTGATGCGTACGTGTTCTGAGCGTGAAGTATAAACGAGCCCTTATAGTTGACCCTGTGTTTTTAATTATATAAAAGTATACAACATATTTAGTGAATGAAGGTGATCTGCCATTGAGTATTCTGCGGCCAGTTCAGGGCCAAGTGTGCTTTGTGAGCGCTGAAGTCGAAAACAACGGAAGAACTTAAACCCAATTAAAGTAAAAATAATTTCTTTATTCTTAATTCTTGGTGAGTAGAGAGAATGTGAGACTGCCTCTTTCCAACTCAGTCAACTGATTTGGATTTTGGCAGAATATCTAAAGTAAACCTGTTCTCTCTTTTATATCCTAGAAAAGGAAAAAAACCCTAGCAGTTCATTCTGAGGTTATACATAGCTTAAGGTTAAATCTTAATTTATGACATACTGGAATGTCCTAAAACATGAAACAAACAGCCATTTGCATTCCTAAGGAATACACCCTTCTAATTATACACACTTAGAATCAATTTAAATATTCTTATAGTCCATAAAGATCTTACATTCTTCACAGGGTCTTCTGATAGTATCAGAGGTCAGCCTTTCCTATAAATGATAAAAGTTAGTCCCTTAATGCTGTGCACGCAGCCCAACTCCTTTTCTGCATAAATGAGGAACAAATCATATAGCTCTCTGCAGCATGATCAACTCAAAACATAGTCCTTGATATCTGTGAGTTAAATAATAATGTTTGCTCTTCCTCAGCTTCATAAAGAGCTTCAGCACAGACGGAGCAAGGTGGTGATCATCCACAGACGTGGAGAACAAGCCAAAGCAGGCAGAGTAGTTGAGCATATGGAGTTCCAAATGAGACAAGAGAGGGCGAAATATCAGATGGTTGACTGCAATGGCACAGTAGACAGAACCGGTACAGAAGGTCATCAGCTTGAGGAAAGCCCCGTCCTGGCAGTCACTCTGAAAGTGGCCCAGTATGACGGCTCTGCTTCACCACGTTAGGCTGTTTTATAACAATGGCAGAAGGGGGCCAGAATAAAATTGGCATAAAGGAAAAGTTCCTAAAATGCATGTATACCACTGATAATTACACCCTCCTGTTACCCGCATCCGTAACCTGCTGCATTTTTCTTTGTCGCTTCATTCGTGGCTCAGTTGTCTTTTCTACAGACTCTGCACTGCACTGTCTGAACTACTTTAAATGTTGAGTTTCCAGATCTTTAAGATGCCAAATCTGGGCACAAATCGCAGACACTGAGTGAGGTCAAAGAACCTGGCGATGTGCCGTATGCCGAGTATGAAATGACTGTATAAGGAGAACAAAACTCTACAAGCTGCAGTGAAGTGGCGGCAGATGGGGCCTGACTGCTCTGCACCCGCTGTCATCTGTCCAGCACCCGCATTTACTTGGAGACTGACCAGTAATAACAGAAGACAACTCCATCGTACAAGCAAAGAGAACAGAGCAAGCCCAGTAGTCTGCCCTGAAGGAGCCCACGATGCTCACCTAAACAAGCCAGATTTACGACCAGTGAGCCCCCTCCGTTCTAAAATGGCAAATAAAATAAAATGGCGAGCACAGGGCCGGCGTGTTGACTTTAGGATTACATTGACGAGAGGTCTGACGAAGATCTCTGTAAGGAGAGTGACATTTGTTCATTCTGAGGCATTACAGACCCCACTGAGCTCCAGACGGGACATTGGGATTCCTGCAGCCTTTGTTAAAAGTAGTGATGTGTCGGATATCATGCCTGATTTTTTTTTTTTTTTAAAGGCACAGTGTCCTCTGCTGTTAAGGTGTTAGGAGTGAATTTAAAAAAGAAACAAAAAAGAAAGTGCGGTAAGCAAGATACAGGAAAAAAAACAAACGTCTGTCTGTCTGTCTGTATGTCCGCTTTTGACAAGAGAACTGCTTTACGGATTTAGATTGGGTTCTTTTCTAGAATTTGCGTGAACATTTGCGACTTCTCTCATCGCGCTCATAGTTCGCTTGCAGGATCGATTTATTTGCACAAATCCGTGAGACACAAAGCGGGCCGAGGGGAGGGGGATGCGTGACGTCAGGAGCTGGGCGGGGCCGGGCCCTCCTCGCTGTCCTGTTTCACTACTACGTGGGCGGAGCCACGGGGACGGCTAGTTTCTTATAAGTGTACATCTGACACTACTGCACACTTCTAGGCACTGCTCTATGACGGGACTGGTGGTCTCAGTGTCACTTACAGCAGTGCAGTGTGACCTACTAGATGGTCAGAGGTGGTTAAGTGAGACACGGGGCATCTTGAAATTGCATATTTCAGGGGCAGATCTGTGGATCCTTCATATTCACAAGTAATTTTAGCAACCTGTCAAATCATGCTGATACGTTACCCTGCACCGTGACGGATGAGCGCGTCACTGTCACTTCATAAGCCTCGATAAGCCTTTGTTACATAACTGTATGCGAGTAATCGATACTTTACAGGTTACAGTGACGGACTGATTGAGAAACTGGTTGCTGCCGCCACGGGGGGTCCCTGTGGACTGAACATTGAGAGGCACTGGTGTGGAGCGATTTATCACACTGGCGGGCTCGAGTGACTCACAGTCAGTGTCCGCTGCAATCTGAGGCCCTTTCTGTATGTCAGACCGATGGACGTAAGACCTTTACTGAAGAGGATACCAAGAGAAATTCAGAACGTGGGCATAAACATGAACTCCAAGGGGTCTGACTTCACTTTGCAATTTGATATGTAACATATGGCGCAGCATGTCCTCCGAATCCCGCAAGTGCAAGCGCGGAATGTGCAGCTTTTGAAGCTGAACGGGTTCACTTGTGACTGCCAGTCCTGTCATGGAAGTTCGCAACAATTCATTTGTTAAGGCCGGACTCACAATCTCATTTACTCTGAAAAATGAATGTCAGACATTATTATAGATTTTCTTTTTCTCCCTCACACTCAATTTCTCAGCTTTTCATTGTTTTTACTTTTCTCTCCAACAGGGTAAAGCACACCGAGACCAACAGCTAGTGCTGCTAAAAGACCACTTAGACAAGTATTATCACAGCCGGGATCGTAAGTGGATTGTGCTCTTCCCAGAAGGTGGCTTTCTGAGAAAAAGACGGGAAACCAGCCAGCTGTACTCTAAAAAGAACAACCTCCCATTCTTGACGCACGTGACTCTCCCCAGGATAGGCGCCACACAAGTCATCCTCAAGACGTTGTGTCCGCAACAGGAAAATGGGAGCTTTGCAGGTGGCGAGGAGATGAGAGCAGGTAACAGGATCAAATACACACATGCATGTATGGGCACTGGCGACCTTCAGTCCTCCTGTCGTCTCGTAGTGTGAATGTGGCTGCGCCCGTGCAGGTTATGGCACACAAGTGCATCTGCACACATCCTTCTGAGTGTCAGGCAAAGCAATCATGGACACCGGCCGCTTTGTGCTTAGCTCTGTGTTCTCGTTTTAGAAACTTGTTTTCCAGTTTCTGTTGCTATTTTTCCAACGGATTGTCCAATCCAATAAGATATATCTGGGAGACGTTTACTTTGATGTTCTAAATTTAACTTAAGGAGTTTAAGCTTGTGTGATGGGAGATTAAACTGATTTTTTTGGGAGTGGGGTGGGAGGGTAAGTAGTTAATGTGGCAACCTTACAGCTCCAAGTTAGCAGGTTAAAGTTGTGGCTTGGCCTCTGTCTGGGTCCAGGATTTACACCCCACTGTGTCTTCATGGGCGTTCATCCTGGCTTTTGATGCGCAATTTGCTGTTTCCTTAAAGATTACTGAGATGACATTCACAGATGTAGGGTGGTGCTGCTGTGCCACTTGTATCTTCTAACATCTTGTCATCCCAAGTCCACTTTCTGACTTGCACCTTATATTGACGAAAGTTAGTGGACCATCACACCTATGTGAGCTTGTTGGATGTCCCATTCCAAAACCATAGGAATTAATATGGAGTTGCTCCGCAATCCCCCCCAAGTTGCAGTTATTATAAGGCTTTCCACAAGATTTGGGGTATTTGTGCCCATTCATCCAAAAGAGCATTTGTGAGGCCAGGCTCAGGCGGATGTTGGACGAGAAGACCAGGCTTGTAATCGGCATTCCAGTTCATCCCAAAGGTGCTCAGGTCAGGCCACTGTGCAGGCAGTGCACTCGCGTTCCTCCATGTCTTTATGGACCACAGTCCTGCTAGAACAGAAAAAGGACCTTCAACGACACAAAGCACACAATTGTCTAAAATGTCTAACAGTACTTGTCACTGGAACCAAGGGGCCTCACCCAAACTCTGCCATTACCCCTTCTCCACCAGACTTTACAATCCAGAAGGTGGCATTCTCTTGGCATCTGCCAAATCCAGATTGGTCCCTCCGAATGCCAGATAGTGAAGTGTCAGTCACCACCCCAATGATTCCAGTGGAGGATGGCGTGCTGTGGACCACTCCAGCTGATGCTTGGCATTGGACGTAATGATCATAAGCTTGTGTGCAGGAAGCCTGTTTCAGGAATCTTCCGACGCCGAGTTTCTTGTGCTGGTGTTGCCTCCTGAGGCAGTTTGGGACTCGGTTGTCAGTGATGTCATGGAGGTAAAGCGATCTTTATGCACTTGAGCACTCGGCGAGTTTGTCTGGTTTAGCAGTTCATGGCTGAGCTGTTGTAGCTCCTCAACAAGAACAGCACTTAGAGTTGAGCAGAGCAGATCTAGCCGAGCACTGACATGTGGCAAAGGTGACCCCCTGTGACAGCGGCACGTTTAAAGTCACTGAGCTCTTCACTGTGACCCGTTCAGCCGCCAGTGCTGACTGCATGGCTCTGCTTGATGTTATGCAACTGTTGACAGAGAAACACCTGAGCTCTATAATCTGGATTGGGGGGTCCACATCCTCTTGGCCATTTGGTGAACCACAAAGTATGCTGCAGTGATTAGAAACGAGTTCATGCCGCATTCTTGATGCTGTGGCGACCTCAGGCAAACCGTGCAGTTTATGCGCTTCTGGTATATAATGTCCGCCCTGGAGCAGGCCAGCGACTGCTAATGGATGAGACTGATTTTAACTTTGGAGTAATTGCATTAGGGCTCCAATCAGCCAAAAAATGAATCAGCACTTAAAGATTGCTTTTTCAATAAAAACGTACTTAAGTACAGCATATTGTCACTCGCACTGTTAAAAGTTAATGGCATCTACAAAATCTTGGTGAAATAGCCTTAACCCAAATGCCTGGTTGTGTTTTCTGGATTCGTCTCAACAATATGGCAAACAAAGGGAGGTTCATTTTCTTGCGCCCTCCTAATTTTTCGTGTATGTCAGAAAAAGAGTGTGTCTTAATGTCTGTTGTTCTCACAGAGGGCTCCCTAATGTGCTTTTGGGCAGGTTTTTGTATATCGTCCTGTGAATACTCCTTCTGCCTTTTCCAATGTAGCCCCTTCACATTGAGCGGACAAACGAGGTAGGAGGTGATCCTTGACAGTCAGGCCCGCTGGCGCCACGCGAGATTGTGTGCGAGTGTGTAAAGTTGCTCACCAGTTTTAAGGTGCTATTCCCATTTTTCAAGTTTTATAAAAGGTCTCGATCGGTGCCAAGACAGTTTCTCCTGGTACTGTACCACCAGTGGGAACTGATTAAAATAAACTACACGGGGGCTAAAGACTACTACTACCCTTCAAGTCGAGAAAGAAAAAGAGAATGAGGTGTGCGATTGAGCAGAAGAACATGGAGCAGTATGCCAGCTGTAGTGAACTGCGTTAATAATTTATCTTTGTTGCTGTGCTTGAATTATACTTTCAGTTGTTTCTCTGTTCCCTTTCACCATCGTATCCACATTGTCCGCTCTTTACTTTATGAGAAACGTCTCAATCTGCCACTGCTCAAGGATTAATGATTATTCAGAAAAGGCAAAACCTCCGTGTATCGTCATCACTGAAGCTTTTCTTGTGTGACGTCAGCAAGACTCATTTTAAAGGCTCGTTTTCGGTAGATGAATGCCATAATGAGGTCCCTTGTAGCACTGTGTGTGTCCTAAAGCAAGGCTGGAATGGAGAGAGGCAGACAAAGGTTTGTGTGTTGGTGTTGCTCCATGTGATTAAAAACAAAAAAAAATCGGACAAACTGATTGGATGAACAGGACCATGTGACAGCGCAGGAAGGAAGAAGGCGGCACTGGTTTGGTTTACTTCAGATGACCTCTCTTTCGTGTTCATTAAGCCTCCTTAGGTCAGGTTTGCTGTCGCCGCCGTCTGTGATGTCCACCTCGCTTATTTCTCTTCTGCTCCCTAAGAAGTGGGCCTGTTCGCCTTCACACTTGCACATGGTTTGGTTTGTTTTTCTTTGATTTATTATCTATTTCTATGTACTGTACTGCTACAAGACTGACACCAATCCATTTGGATTCGAGGGCGAATGTGCACATTCACACTGAGCTCTCCAGCCGAAAGGCGTGATTCATACATTCAGAAGTATGACTAATGTTGCATCCGACATGACCTTTGCTCCATTTTGCCACTCTCTCTGCTCTTAAAGGAATCCTCAATCCAAAAATGAGAATTTGTTTTTATGTTACTCACCCCATGTGATTTGTAGTGTTGACTGAGAAAACAAATGGAATGTTTTCTTGGAGAAAGTACATGACAAAGAATCAGACTGGGCGAGCGAACGATGTGAAAAACATCCGGGGGGGAAAAGAGAAAATGGCAGCGACTCTCAGCCACTACAAACTACACGGGGTAAGTGACACATAATAAATGATTATTTTTGGACAGCATGCTTTTTTATTTTAAAACGATACATGTGGTATTTTAATTTTAAGTCAAAGTTATTCGTGTTTTATTTTCACTCTTAGACTGGTGCTCTGAAGTCGCTATTTTAAAAGCAAGCACAGCCATAGTAGTTTTTCAGTTGACTAGGAAGAATATGATTTTAGTAATCTGCAGTTTGCAGCGTCTCTTAACGTAGTGAAAAGTCAAGTCAAATGACCACTTTTATTGGCTAACTACAAAGATCATAATATGCGATATAGCTTGTGAGTCAACTCCGGCGAGATGTGAGATGTAAGCCTCGAAAGCTTGCATGTTGTAATCTTTGTAGTTAGGGCGTCATTTTGCTTGACTTTTCACTACATTCATAATGGCTGACACGGTACAACACCCCAGTACTAATAATAGTACTCTATCTTTGACCCGAGATTCCATCTTTGGCAGCCTTCTGTTGCGGAAGAAAGACATTTATATGCCGACACGTTTTGGATTATTTGATGGCTTTTGTTTTTCTTGTGGTGCTGATCAAGGCCAAAAACAATCAAAAAGAGGGAGACATGTAAAGTAATTTTAGGCCATGAAAGGCATCGTGTAAAGTGAAGTCTGACTGTTATTTGTATTCTTGACAGCAAGCAAACCAAAGGGCTTACAGTGGGTCATTGACGTCACCATCGCTTACTCCCGAGCCAGACCGATGGACATTCAGACCTGGATTCTTGCCTACAGATCGCCTACAGTCACACATGTACATTACAGGTAAGACTTGCCTTCTGATTTCCGCTTTGGGTCACATTGTAAAACGACGCAATTCAGCCTTCTGCGATGGCTGACTTTACCAATTTGTAGCACATTTGTTACAAGAAATGACGAGCGGCACATTCATTTGAACATACGCTGTAATTGTGTCTCTAAGTTCAAGTGGGATGTTTCATTCTTCATAATGCTTTCTCTTCCTCATTTATTTATTTCTATGTGGTCCACAAAAAAAGTGGTGTGCTGTGCAAAACAGAACTGACTGGAACAAGATGCAATAAAAAGACCATTCCGTGTTGACGGGTACTCTTAAAGCTGCCATTGTTCAGATTGTAAATGTGGCCGCCTGCCTCCTCCATTCTAGCAGCACATTCTGTCCTCTCGCCTGTTGTCGTTCATGTGTATGGCGTGATGGACAGATGCTTTACTGATGTACCTTTTACTGGCTGACTACAAAATATTACAAGCTTCTATCTAATTATTCACATGAAGAAGGGGTCCGAGTTGCCTCAAACGCTTGCATATTGTAATATTTTGTAGTCAGCCAGTAAAAGGGGTCATTTTACTTGACTTCTCACTACATTCATAATGGCTGACACGGTACAACACCCCAGTACTACCGATATACACAAGAATTCACTGAAGTTTCAACCAAGAAACACACAAACCAAAGTCCATAATCTACTTAAAATGAGCATAATAAAATGGCTGACGGATTAGAGAGTGTGTTTTAATAGTTTACAGAAACATAAAATAAACTCACACAGTGTTGGAGTCCACTTTGTGCTGAAGGTGCTCTGGCTGACCTAGGAATCCTGATGATGGCGTCAAACGTTGTTTTCGAAAGCCGCCATCTTACTCTCTGTTTCTGCCCCCAGAACAGCGGCAGCCTTCTTGATTCACTTGTTTAGTCCAATGGGGTCTCCTGCTCTCATGCTGTTATCCCAAAATGCCACTGCAAAAATGAAGAGAAACGGTGGAACAGATGTGCAAAAAGACTTTGGGCTCCTCTGCTGTGGATGAAGTCCGTGACGTGGCAGCTTTAGAAAGAGACCAAGCCGTGGACGTGCGTTCTGTGTAGTTGTGAGGTCAGGGTTTTACAGTGTAGAGTTGGGACTGTCCTTTATGAGGAGTTTATCAAGTCGACAAAGACAGAGAGCCACGTTTCTGGAACATTCGCACAGTGGCTCATTTCTGTGTGTCACACTAAGTGACGTGTTTATTCTTCTGTATTATGAAAGTGACTTTTTTTTTTGCGCTGACCTTTTGTCATTTCCCCTTAGTTCACTTGGCTTTACCAGAAGTCTTTGTAATGTGCCTCTAATATATTGCGAGGGTCTCACTGCCCTTTTAATTTTCATTTCTGAAGCCTTATGTGATGGGCCTTCTTATTAAATAAATAAATACTGATGTATGTGTATATAAGGGTTGGGGCTCTAGGGGACGTCCCGACGTTTAATGTCCAGAATGAAAGAGGATGAAATATCGGATGTAACGTCTGGTATTTACAAAGTTTCATCAGATCACAGACGATGCTGCGCCTTCTCCTGAAGCTGCTGTGCCAAAGCCCAGAGACTCCCAGTGAGGCTGCAGGCTACATGGGTGTTAAAGCGGAGCCAACAAGGATGGAACCAGAAATAACGTTTAACGGGTGGTCTCCTCCACAGAAACTGGGTTAGTGCTTGTGAAGACACTAGCAGAGCTCACGTCTGTGACGTTACATCTACACACACACACATTCCTTTTAAGTCACCCTTACTGTTGGTAAACACTCTTTGCCTTGTGCCAGTAAATAACACAAATGACAGTTGTGACTGGAGAATGTGGCATGAACACGTCAGATTTAACGTTACATTTCCATTTTTGTTGGACCTTTGGATTCTTCCTCTGTCATTACAGCTACACACTCACCACTTGTATTAAATGTCTTTTATTTTTCAAAGTAACAGAAACCTTTTTTTTTATCCTAGAAGTCCAGGATTTTCTGATCTGTTAGGAAATGAGCTTAACGTTATAAGAGGTTCAGCTCCGTGCTTGCCACACGGGTGAGAGGAATCAGGTGGTAATGTGTTTCATCTATAAATCATGAATTTATGCCATATTATTTTGCGCCTTAAGTGAGAGGACCATCATGTCTCTGGAGTGGTTTCATGCACAGTAAATCGTTTTTATCAATCCACTTTAGCTGTTCTGTCTCGTTACCTTGCTGTTTTGACATTTCTCTGAAATATTAATCATGAGGTCTGCAGTTGAAGCAGTAATCGGAGGTCTTTTAGCGTAATCTTTTTACTGAGGTCATTAATTATAAATCCTTTTCTTCTAAATATACATGCAGTACATCTTTAGTCTGGGCACGTGTCGCTCTTCTGGTGAGGTTAGACTGTAACGGACACAAGTTCTTAGTTGTACGTACAAGCGTCTCATATACAAACTGAGATTTGTTTCCTTCCAGTGCGGGTTTTGTCTTTGTCTTGTGTGTGCTGTGTCGGCTGCCATCACTGCGTTTAACTCCTCATAAATCTCAACATTCCCTTTAATGACAAAATAGTCTTGTGTTTATACGTAATCACACATTTAGGAATTGGTTGTTTCTCTAAATGTGCTCATTGAGTTTGTACTTTTATATTAAGTGTGTCACCTTTTCTGTTTTATGGATCCTCAGTTAACTCCGTAATTCACTCTACGACTCAGATTATTGTCTCTATATATAAAATACTAAGAGCTGTCTGTCTGGGCCTTGAGCCTTGGGCCTTGATCTTGGTCTCATCTGAGAGTCTGTTGTGTGACGCCCGTAATGCGACCCTCAAACTGAATGTGTAGGCCACCTTGGCCATGAAATTGGACCTCGAGTCCTTCTCATGACAAGCGCTGATTCAGCCAGCACTAATGGGACTAATGCAGGGCCTGCTAATGGCGGGTGACCAGCACTGAGAGGACTGAGGGAGGTTCCTTACTGGTTTTCAATGATGACCTGAGAATCTACTGGAATAGACTACCGCTGAGCAAAGCAGACGGCTCTCCACTTCCTGGCATTATCTTGACGTGACGGTAATTGACAGCAGTAACGATCGTGTTTGAAGGTGTTGTTATGCCTTATTGTTACAAATTCCACATGAATATTAACATAGTCAGGATGAAGATGACTGCAGGCTTGATGTTTGTCTTTCATAAACAGATGCTGGGTAACTTGATTTGATCGTCTTAATTTCTCAGATTGACGGTGTTGTGCCATGTGAGCATGAAGACTTGGCCTCACCATTGAGAGTACCGTGTCTAGTTTTTCAATTTCTACACACAGTGCGTACACTCTCATAATGTAGAGTAAATTATTAAGCGTTTTAGCACAAGAAATGAACTTTATTATTAACAGCAGTGTCAAACCTGCAGAAATCCCGAAGGAAATACTAGTGAGCAGAACAAAGTGAAGCGTTTGCGAATGTTCTGAATTAGCAGGCGTACAAGTCATTTGTCTGCTAAATGCTGGCTTAGCCTTTGGGACACATGTAGAGGGTCTGCTTTTCGTTTTGTTTGGTACTCCACCCAGAAGGCACCACCTTTTTGACATTTGTATGTTGAAGTTCAGGCTTCCTGGACTTGCATGTTGTTATTGTAAATAATGGCAGACTTTGCTTCTGTATTTCAGCCGTCTGCATTGCTGCTTTAAGTGAAGCTCACTGTGTGACCTTAGCGTGGTCTACGAGCCTTGAAAGCCTTCATTGTTGTTGTTGTTGTTTTTTCAAAGGGAAATCCAGGGAAGTGCCATCAAAATAACACATTTCAGCTGTGCAAATAAGTCCTAAAAGAAATGGACTGGATGCCAGCACGGCAGAATGTGAAAAGTCCAAATTCCAACGTGATTAGCTTGACCTTGAAAGAGGCCATCCTACAGGCCACCATCAGCGATGACATTTGGTTAGAAGAGACTGACATCATACACTGGACGACCATAGGCTCCTTACTGTCACCTGTACAGACGGCAGTGAAATTCTGACCTGCATGTGCTGATCAACACACTGCCAATGTCCACAGTTAGGGGGCAGAAGCGGCACATTTGAAAACCTGCGTCTTCCTTCTCTGAAGTGCATGCCTCACTGTACACTAATCCTGACCTAAATCGCCGGTTAACTGCCTCACTACAGGTGGTCCAAGCCCTCCATTGCCTGAACAAAAGTGTAGAAAATCAAAAACAACAAAAAAATTGCCCCAGAGTTGCTTTGTAGTCCACGAGGCAGCTTTTAAAGGACTGGAGTTTGCTCATTTGGACATTCTGTTTGCACTTTTTTGGATAAAAATCCAGGGAGTCGATCATCACTTGCGTTAAATGGTGTGTCCTCCGTATGGGGGTCTTCTGAAGTGCTGAAGGCTCAGCACTAATCTTTGTATTTTTGAAATGAATTCACCCTTCAAGTTCCTCTTTGTATGTTGTGACTGCTTGTTTGACGGTCCTTGTGTTTCCAGCTGTCTGTCTCTTATCCTGCCTACTACACAAAATGAATATCTATCTATCTATCTATCTATCTATCTATCTATCTATCTATCTAATCCTGCCAACTACGCTATCTATCTGTCTGTCTGTCTAATCCTGCCAACTACGCTATCTATCTATCTAATCCTGCCAACTATGCTATCTATCTATCTAATCCTGCCAACTACGCTATCTACCTATCTATCTGTCTGTCTGTCTATCTTGCCATGGCACACGTAATTTGGTTTTCGTTTTCTACTTAAGCGGCGTTGTAAATGATGCGAGTTTAACTGAGGGGCGACTTTTGTTTCCCTTTTTTTAGCAAACACTTTCTGACAAAGGGGTGTGAAGCCTGGTGAAAAACCTCTCACCTTTGCTACAGTAAAGCCAGTCATTTCTATCACATTTGTGAAAACTACTGATTTATTTAACAGGTTTAATTAGCTGGGTTATTTATACATGCGACTTATTTCTAATCACCTGTGTGTGAATTTGAGCTTTATGTAGAATGCTGTGAATTTAATGTAATCCTTATTTTTTGAACATACCTAATGCAGTTTTTCTTTTCTTTTTAATTTATCTACCTATGTATGATTTAAAGGACTAATTTACCCCAAAATCTCTTTCTTATGCTACTCAAGCCATGTACTTTGCAGTGATGGTCCAGGACAAGCTTCAATTCAAATGTTTGTGCACAAGAGCTTTTTCTGGAAGTGGTTCATTTAACGAGATTTCAGTAAAACGTTGTGCGCATGTGACTGGGTGACTTGATGTGTGGATTGGGCGACACAAGCAACACGAGATTTAGTTTTTTTTTATGGCCGTTTTTATACTGTTTGCTGTTGTCCAGCGTTGGTCACCATAGACGCAGATTTTGATCTCTGCTGCCCATAAAACGCGAGATTAAAGATTTTCTTGTCCAACACTACAAACTTCACGGGTAGGTAACGGATCAAAAACAGATCATTTTAGGTGGAGCAGCACATTTGAAGATTCTCCTGTGTGCATTAGTGCAGGAAATTTAAAGGGAGCACAAATTTGTGATTACTCCAAAGTTTAATGCAGGAATGTAAAAACAAAAGACGTCCGGCCGTGCGCTCATAATTGCTTTATTATGGGCCCCCTGATTGTTGTTTTTGTGCCATGTGAACTACTTAATAACTGAGTAATTTGCTTCCACTGGGACACCGGATGAGGATCTGTTGTGGATGTCATGGCGGTGTGTGTGCGTTTATTCATTTCATGAGAGTGACTGAAGTGTCATTTTATTTTTTGAACTGCTCTTCTGTGTGCATCCATTGAGCTGATTATTGTGTGCCAATCCTTTTTATGTCAAGAGCACCAGTTTACTGTTTTAAAAAATTGTCCACTGGGAAAGCTGAAGCCATCCTTTAGTATGTTATTCTACGTCGCATTATAGTCAACAGTGCCAAACCTGAACAATCCACGGGGCACAGCCACAAACGTACCCTCCTAGAGTCCACCGCTGCCTCACCTTTCTCAATCCGCTTGGCTAGAAGTAGATGCCGTGATCACGTTACACTTCGGCTGGGACCCCTGCTGCACTTAACGAAGCTCCCATAAACCTTTGCTGTTAACATACAAGACTGCTTTCCATTTTAAAAACTGGTGAGCCAAATAAGATTTGATCTTTGCTGCTCTCACGCCTTCCAGTGCAGCTGCCGTTAAAGCTGCCACTGTCTAGAACTTTCTCCCGAGGACTCTTCCTCACGAATGTACGGCTTTGAGTCTGTTCACCCCCTTGGTGTTCTTCAAATGGACTTCATAGTGTGTAGTGCAGACTTCGCCATCCCCCTTTCTTGGTTGTTTCTGTTGACATTGGCTGCCAGTTTGAACTCTATGCCAGTAGAATGTCACACGCTGGTAATGAGCTGCTTGATGTTCTTTACTTCCTGCATTTCATTGTTATGCCAAGCAGTAGGAAAGACAAGGAGCACAGAAGCAGGAGAGAGGAGGGCACGAGGTCAGCTGATCCGGGATTTCTATTGATTGCAGTGAAGTTTATCACAGCACTGGAGAGAGGCACCATGATGGGTGGTGCCCAGCTGTGCCAGTAGGAAGGTTGGTCTGTTATAAAGTATAGTGCCCTTCAGATCCACCGATCTGTCTCATGGTAACGGTATAGATGATAGTAAACAGAATGGATTTGTCTTTCATTGTTCCTCTTTTACAAATTGCTGTGTTTACTTTCTTTTCCTGTTTGTTCCTTTTTGATTTATGCCACAGTAACGTTGCCTCATTTCTTGCGTTAACAACAGCATGTGGATGATAGCCCGTGATTAATGGCAGCTTGATTCGTGTTTGAGTCCTGTGTATTTTATGTAATCTCACTGAGATAATTCTCGGTATTTCTCTGGGGGTTTAATAAGCCGTTGAAAATTGCATTCATGTTAAAGGAAGGGAAAATAAGATTTAATTTATGATAAGTGAACAGCCAGTAGCGCCGTTACATTTATTAGATGAGACAACCGGCAGCACGATGACTACAATTCTGTCTTTGTGCTTTTTTCAGAAGACGCTTTTAGTATTGACTGGCGTCTTTGCATCATCATCATCATCATCATCAGTGTTATCACCTCAACTGAGCCCCTTTAAAAACAGGAGCCGTCACTTTATTGTAGTAGACTTTTGCTTTCTGCACAGGAGAGCCGTGATTGAACTTTGTCAGTGCAGGCCCCTGTAGTTTAGAGAACTTCAACATCCATTTTCTTTTTGTTATTAATGTGAATCAGGCTACAAACCTGAGTGACATCAATCAGTGAGCTGTGACACATGACCTTCACATGGGACAGTTGTATCATGTATGAAGGATTCATATGATGGTCTTTACAGTTGGAGCAGAAGTCACGTTCACAGGGGACCACCGGACATCCTGCATTTGATTGTGACTTTAAAATGGTAATGGATAGCCTGTTTCCTCTGCAATTTGTGGTGAAACAATATATTTTCACACACTGAAGACAGATATGTATTTGTAATTTCTGTATCACGTAGGGTTTTCAAGAAAACTGCAATAACGCTTTTAACATCGTAACGTCTCCAGCGGCATAGGCCGACGCTACAATATTACAGCGTAAGCAACACCAGAGAAGACTAGAAGTGTTTTGCCGCAGATTTTGGTTTGTAGTTACTGGCCGATGCTTTGCATATCGGTCTCCCAGCATAGACGGGCTGCACTTTCCCTGGTAGCGTTTCTCCATGTTGGCAATGTCTTGGTGTAACGTTTCACTATGTTTATCACTGATGGCGCCGAGTTTAACTGGGAACAATGTGACAATGAAGAAAATGCCTCTTCAGTGAGATGGTGCAGCTCATGGACTGGTATGCCTGGAGCAGACTTTCGACCTGTTCCATGTACTCCGGTGGCCTGTCGTTGCCCAGAAAGTTAGAAACGACATTCCTGAAGGCAGCCCATGCGAGACGTTCGGCACCCAGAGAGCCTGAGAGAAGACTTAAAGGTAACGTTTACAAGCCCTCAAAAGTGATTGGCGTACGTCGATTTGTACCTGCAGGTTAGGTAGATTGGCATTGTGTGCCCTGTGGTAAGCCTGGCATGTTGGGATGGAGGATGGATGCTGAATCGAATATCACTGAAGTGTGCCTGGGCTGTATGGTTAATTAAAAGTGTAAGAGGAAGAAAAAAAACAGCAACCTATATGTGTGTAACGGTGGGCTGTGATTCGATTCCAGGTCCGCTGCTGTTTTTTGAGGTGGCTCTGCACTTTTGTGTCCTCTCGTCTGTCTTTATTATGATACGATGGCGTCTTCTGTTCTCGCAGTGTCTTTTATTGAGTTCCGACCGAGTTTTATTTCTTGTGTGTCCCCTAAGGGGTGAGTGAGTGGCACTGTAGGCTAGTGAATCTTTAAACTGGACATTTCTCCGCATTCTCACATGAATTGTTTGAGAGGCCTCAGTAAAGACGAGCAGCCAGCTATGGCTGCACTGAATCACCATGGTGGGCTGTGTGTGTGTGCTATGCTGCACCCTGGAATGAAATGGTACCCCACTGAGGACGAGGTCTTGACTTTTGTCTGTGGTATCTAAATTAACGTTAATGAAGGCAGGTGGATGTTTCAGATCAAAAAGATTCTTCACACGGTGGTCCTGAACCCGGTACAGCTGGTTATGCACGGTGGTGTTTTGGGTTTTTTGGCCACCTTGAACTTTAAGAATTGTAAAATATTTTTGAAAGTCCCTGCTACTCCGGTGTCCCACCATTTTCTGCTTATATCAATAACGTGATTTATGGAATGCTTGAGGTGGGCTTATATTATAAAGCAGCTACAGACTTGGCAAGCAAACTAATAATTTGACCTTCAGGAGACCCAAAGATGTGATTAATTGAAGAGCCACTGGTGCCTCTGGACAGGCATAAGGCCCGCCGTGTTATTCAGTCAGAGGGTTAGTTACACTTTTAATTCTTGATTTTTATTTATTTTTTTTACCCTTAAGTGTTGTAGTCGACAGTTATTAGAAAAGCAGGCCCACCTGTGATACGTCTCAAGCTGGCTGATTCAGCTTTCTCTGCCCCATTTTGACTGAGGTCTGCAGTGCACTCTTGTGGTCTCAGGGTCTTTCACTGTCTTTGTTGTATGTGTGCAGCGGCGCAGCAGAACTATATTTGGGGCTGCCTCTGTGACGAAGTGGAACACAACAAAGCCACACGGACCAGATGACCGGTGCATAGCCCTCTGCGCTCAGTTTCCACGCGTTGTCAAAATATACTTTGTGTTTCACTGGCTTGATAGAAAAGAAGAACGTACAGAATAGGAGGGTGTGGTGACTGCTGATGTAAGAGCGTCCATCAGAGAGCATGTCATACAGCTAGAAATGAACAGAAATGTGCAGAAGGACATCGGTGACAAAGTGACAGCAGAGGAACGCCCTCAAAGCCAGCACACAGAGCACTGATGCATGGGTAAAAGTTAGACGCATGGCGCCTCCGGGGGTGTGAAGGTGGGCTTGTTAACCCTAATCTGAGGACTGGGTGCTCCACAGACGCCTTAACACACACGTGACTGGGGATGTCCTAGCAGCAGGCCCCTCTCAGACCACGTGGTTGAGTCGCGTTTATTTTTCAGTGTGCCATATTAGTTCATTCCATTTTGTGATTGGTAGAAATTAAGAACACCTGAATAAAGCCAAGAAACGTGTGCTCATTGAAAGGGGTATGCATACGTATTGTGACTTGGCCAGACTAGGGTGGGCAGACAAACGGTTAGGGTACCAGCCAGGTCACCCCTTTTAATTACAACAAAAATAAAGCCGTCCAGCAGCAAAATTGAAAAGAATATACGGCTCGTGTCAGCCATGCAGTAAGTCATCTTGGCAGGGGAGTCAGAGCTCTCGTTGGCGGGTGAAACACTGACGCCACCTTCCCTGGGCAGCCTCTATTCATAGCACCGGTGCCAGCAGGGAGTGTTGTGGGCAGAGTGATGCTATGGAGTAAAGAGAAGACACTGTTGGCATCGGCGCCCCCTCTCATCCTGGAGTGGAACTGCTTACCTCTCCAGACACACGTGTGTGACTGCATACAGAGAACGCATCGCTGTGATTAGAAAGTGGCACAGACTGACTGCGTATTTTCAAGGTGCTGTTTTTTGTAATATTTATGTGAGTTTGACTAGTGCAGTGAAAAAAATGTGTTACAGTCTAACAAAAAATGTCACAAATAACATCGGGGCACTGCAGCTTTGGAGTAAAACAATGGACTGGCACCCCAGCCACGCTGAAGTGACTTGTGTCGGACCACGTGATGCCACGCCAGCCTCACTTGTCTTTAGCCGGGTCACACGATTTCATCTTTTTGTCATTCCTGTGTGTATCTGAAGGGGTTCTTGTTTGGTTTTGTTTTTGAGCTCCTTTTAACCCTTAACTACTCACACTGGTGCATTTTCTACACCAATCTGTTATTTTTGTCCAGCGTCCTTTTACTTGAAACTCCTGGCAGCACCCGCCATGTACCCTCCGCTTGATTCACAACAGTCCAGTGACACTTCAGTGTGCCCCAAGCCGGTTTTATTTTATGGTGCATTTGGTGTACTTACGGAAGATGAATGTATGACAACGATGAGATGTTCTTGCAAAAAACATTCGACAACCGAAGTCAAATGTGACGCGTGTGCAAATCCTGCAGTGGACGCAAGTGTGACCGGTGACGAATGAGCACTGGAGAAGTGGACCAGGTGTACTTTCAGACAGTCCTAGACTGGGTCATACTATTCAGTAATATGGCATTAAATTACATTAAAAACACACACAATTTAAAACTACTCCAATATTTTATATTACCACCTCACAGCGTACATAGAAATAGCAATTTTAACACGCGAGAACTTAGGATGGTACGAGTAGGTAAGGGTAACAAATAAAGTTGTGTCTGTGGTGTAGTGCCTTTTAAATTGTCGCTGTCTGTTTATAATGCTTCTTATGTCGCTCTGTCTTAGAGTGCCGTTCATATCTGTCCGTCTGGATAGCACTTGTATACATCAAGGAAGATGATGATGATGAGGATTATGATTGTATATTTGACTGATGTCTTTACTCTTCTCGTTTCTGCTTTGTGTGCATTTTTATTTTCTACAGTTGGCACTCAAGTCGTTTCCTTGGGGTCACTCAGCAAGTCCAGGATACGAAATGAACCTGCAGCCAGCAGAAACCGTAATGTCTGAGCGACTACAAAAAAATTAGCAGATATAAAAAATAATGCTGTTGTGTAAATGAAAAGGCCTTGAGCATCTCTCCATCTTCTAGCCACGTCTACATGTGCGCCCCGTGATAGTCTGCAGAATTGGGCGTCAGTCAAGTCTGCTCACTTGGACGCTCCAGCTGCCTGACTGGCTACTTTTGTATTAACAGTTAACGCCGTACTGCACTGACGGGTCTTCTGTTCAGACGAGGCCTTTCCCTTCTCTGACAAAGCCTCTTCATGTCTCTCTTCCCCCTAAAACCCATTTGACGGTGGCCCGAGGCTAAGAAGGAGCCGTCATTACTTGGCGGTCCTTGTCAGACCCCAGCTCAAGGTGACCCTCCACATAGGCGCAGAAGAGAAAACGTCCACACGGAGAGTGGATATTCTGTGTCTGCTCAGTTTCGAGCAAATGACAGGAAATCTGCTGCTATATTTAAAGAGCTGCTGCTTCCTTTTTAGGTTTGCACTTTTACACTACAAATTCATTTTCTCCAGAAACGAGCCACTGCAGAAGGCGGCATTTGTGAAGTTGCTCTTTTGGTTAATGATTTGTTTCTCATTAGTTCTTGGGGCTGTTTATTGATTCTCGTCGCCTTAATGAACTCTTATTGTCTGTCTGATCCTTTGTTCACTTATTGAACTTGAATCTTCACCTCAGCACTTCCCTAATTGGCGAGAGTCTATCATGGAGTGTGCAGCACACTCCTGGCATGAGGGCACAATTAGAGCCGACATCTCGTGCCCCCCCATGCCTTTACTGTAGAGACTCTGCGCTTTTTGCCGTCTCTGTGTGTGTGTGACATTAAAGATCAGGACCAATCTGTGACGTTTAAGGGCCATCTTATAGATATTTAGAGTTCACGCATTCCACTTTGTGGTGTAATCTGACAATTGTATTGAATAAAAATATCGTCATTCATATCTGTCTATGTCTTATATAGTGCCTTTGCTATCTACATAATCCACTGTAATTGTCTGTCCTATAGTATTGTTCACTTGAACCACACAGAGCCTTTGACCCCACTCTTCTCTTTTTATGTGAGGTCCTTGCTGTGTTTTTCCGTTGATTTGAACACAAAACATTACAACAGACTACAACTCAGACGGATCCAATTAACATAAGCTGATCCACCAGTTTGCTTCAAAGTCAGTCCAAGAAAACCAAACAGTGCCTTCAGACTCCACGCTGGATGGTGTGCTGATTGCAGTCGGCCTACCCAGGATGCAGCCCTACAGCCGATGTCACGTGACTTGCTGACTGCGGCTGCTCATCTCTTGGGCAGACCACCTCAGTTTACATGGCTGGGAATGTCACATTTAGTGACAGTGTGACAACTCTTTGCAGCACAGTCCTGCTCATCCTCTTTTCAGTCAGCCAATAATGTGCTACCTGACAGAGCCAGTGTTGAAAGAAGGTATGGCAAGTTTAGCGCAGTCATCACAAAACATCAGACGGACGAGCTTCTCTTCAGTTGGAGACCACTGCTTCTTCCTCGTTGTTGCATTCTGTGCATTGACCTTTCAGGCAAGCGCTCACTGGTGTCCGCTCTCATGTCCTCCTCACAGAGCCCACCCTACGACTACAAGACAAAGCAAACCAGTTTGAAGGGCGAGTCTTCTCTACATAATCAGCCTTCATTATGTAAATGGAGACAACAACTGAAAATTGCATGACAAGTCGTCAAATGTGACATGACCTTCATATGTGACTTTGTGCTCCATGGCATCTCGAGATCGTCATTTAGCACCAAATTCTACACATGAGAGGTGAAAGTGTTTTTTGACTTGTGACGGCACGCTAGCCAGGCTCAGTCGTGGAGGCGTCACGGTGACGCGTTTGTGCCAGTGCCAGTCTATCAGTCCATATCTGAATTGTGCCATAAACAGAACTACTGGCTTATTTCGACTGCTCTACGTCATTTTCTGCTCCTCTACTCCACATGTAATTTGTGGTTTTTGAATTTTGAACTTTATGTAATGACTGTTTTGTCTTTGGATGTGCACCGGTGACTTTTTCATCCCGTTTTTTAAATATAAATGCAAATATCCTGCAATAAGCCAACAGAGGATTGCCTGATGATGAATGGGGTGGGGGGGTAGCAGTTCAGTTGAACAACCCCACATTTACAGCAGGACGGACCATTTGTGTACAGGGTGGTCCAGATCTAGATCGTCTGGATGACTTGGATTTATGTGGGGACGATTCCTGTTCGGTGCAAAGATGATTCTCTCCCACACTATGCGACTCTTCAATTCCACCTGGGGGGGTAAACGTTAATATTATACAAGTTATTGTCTGTTATACCTGCATTGTTATCACTCTTTAAGTTAATTCTGTTTTTTATCAGTATGCTGCTGCTGAAGTATGGGAATTTCACCTTGGGATTAATAAAGTATCTATCTATCTTGTCAGTTCGCACACTTCTTGATGGTCTGGGATTTTTCGGGTGATTTTCTGTGTAATAAACTTAATAAGTTATAGCATAATGATCTGGACCACCCTATGGAATTCATACACTCCATATAAATAATTCTAAAGCAACCAGAAAACTAATCGGCTTTCGACTGAGGGGAAACGTTTAACTTTGGCTCTAGTGCAGTATCTGCAGGAAAGTAAAACCGTCCATCAGGGGCTTTTCAGGCAGCCCTATATGAAAGAAGTGACCAGAAGGACCTTTTTATAAGAGACGCAAAGAAGCCTCAAATGAAGAGGTCACTTTGTGTCAAAACGTGCGCCCTGTGGCTCTCGCTGCACTGTCGCTCCTCAGTTAGCACACTAAAGGGGCTCTTCAGGTCAAGGCCTGCTCATCTTTCCCGTTACCGTGCATTGCTCCCTGTTGGAGCTTTTCAGTCGGGTCTGCCTGGACTTTCTCCAAGTGCATCTTTGTGTTCACTGTACAGATTTTCTTCGTAAATGTTCATTTTATGGTTTGTATGAGGGGGGCAAGAGATGGATGTTCATGCAGGTTGATTTATTATATCCCTGAATTGTATGTCAGTCTTTTCAAACTGCAGTACTTCCTCTGTGGTGCACATCTAATAAAGATAAGATGCGATTCTGCCACTCAAATAAGAGCGGGTTCAGTTTTGGTTTCCATATTACAAAAGAAGTGAACTAAGTTGGGAATGATGGACTACAGTGTGAAAACCCAGGCGGGTGCCTAAAAACCACCGCTGCTCCCCCCAGAGTGGTAGGTTCTTTAAATGTCACTCACCTCGTGTCATTTTTTAATCTGATGTTTTCATGTAAACTGGACATACCAACATTTCTGATATTACGGTGGTCCATGGTGACTAGGGCTGCATGGTATACTGCTCCTGAAAAAGTACAGAAGAGGCCTGCTGAGAAACCAGTATGGTGCCAACATTTTTGTCAAAACCAAAAGAAAACAAGACAGTAAAACTGAAGTTTGGGGGCTGGGGGTTTACGTCATCCGTTATTTGCTTCAGAAAGCAAAGTCTAAATTTTAGCACCGATCCAACATTTACTGGTGATCAACACTGGACAACACCAAACAAAATCAAAACACCCACAGAACAATCCGATGTCACACAATCCTCACACCAAGTCATCCAGTCGTATGCTCACGACGCCCCAAACGCAGGTATTTATCACTTAAATATTGTAAAACAAACAGAAAACGCTCCTCTGAATGAAAATGGAACCTGCTGAGACGCGTCTGTCTGAGAGAGGACTCGCGCAATCCTGACCGCTGTCTTTGCTGTTTCGTCGTCTTTATTCCCAAGTAAAAACATTTCGGTGTGCACTGTTTTTTTTGTTTTGTTTTTGTTTTTCCTGACCATTCCCTCCTCTTGTGTTTCCAGGGCTGCCATTGCAGCGTCACCTCACTTTTCGCCCGGCCACAGTGTCGTGCTCCCTTATTGACAAGCCCCTCGTTTCCAGATTTAGCACAGCGTCATCGGCTGAAGCCCACTTGTCGAAGAGCATTGGGTGCACCTGCAGGCCTGATAAACCACAAATGAGATCATTGGCGACTCGGACGATTGAATCATCAGCCCCCAGTTTTTATTGATTGATATTCTACTTCCGTCTTAACGCACAGCCAGCACAGCGATACTCGCACTCCTTACACGGCTTTCATTTTATACTAAGAACTAACACTTTGCTCACGGTGGTTGCGTTTATTGGTTTCTAACTTGTGCTCATTCTTGGGTCGGGGGGTTTGCTGTACGTTTCTTCTAAATGCTGCTTTTTCTTTTTCTGTCCACAACAGGATCTACCCAATTAAAGATGTCCCGTTAGAAACAGAGCCCCTCACCAACTGGCTTTATCAGCGTTTTGTAGAGAAGGAGGCGCTCCTGGCTCATTTTTATGAAACAGGTTAGCATTGGCTTTCTTTTCCTAAACCAGACATGCATGTTGTTTAGGGTCCTACATGGGAGTGCTGCTGTCGTACAGGTAAGCTGCTCTTCAGACTGCCTGTTTCTGTGTGTTTTTTTACTGTTTTGTTGAATTTTGTCCAGTAATGTGATGGTCCAAATGTGTGGCGTATCGCGTGTCAGTCTGGTGTGGGGGCTAAACGGCAGAGGTGTTAGTTCAGTGCCCCCTTGTGCCTCTCTGAACAGCTGTAGTGCGTCCTGAACTCCCCATTGAATGTAAAAGTTTAGTAAGACTAATTAAATAAATGAACCGATCAAACTCTAAAGGCAGAGGGGCTTCTTTCTACAAAGTAGTTCTACGATTGAGAGATTTCAGTTTGTAATAAATTTGCAGATCTTCTTCTGAAAATGTGTTCCCTTTGTCATTGTGGCTTAATGGGTGTCGATTGATGGGCAAAGCCATACAAAATGAAATCTACAACACAGTAAAGAAAGTGGAGGGCTCGGACTACTTTCTGGATCCACTGTTAGTAACCTTGTGACGCCGATCCAAAAACTGAGGGCCACTAAGAGGAAGGCCATTTAGTCCGGGAAATTCAGGTTTGGTCTGCTGAGAACCCAGCTCTCCCAGTGTCTCTGTTTCTGCTTCCGCTCTATGACTCAATACCATTACAGTATGTTCCCAGAAGCCCTTGTGTTAAGATGCTCTCGCATGTTTTATTATTTAATTTTGCTCCACATGTCTGTAAAATAATATTTAAGGTAGAGAGAGTAAATAAATTAAAAAAACACAAACTAAAACATGTGCTCTGTGGTTTCCATGTGTGCGTTCACAGCGTCAGTATGGAGTCCCCAGGTGAACCCTGACTCATTTATTTCTTAAATAACTCGTATTGACTTGAAGGTAGAAAAATCGATGCAGCGTGTCCATTAGTGTCACCTGCAGTTATGTGATGTGGGGGTCTTGTCGTGCCGTCCTCAGATCAGTGCCCTCCGAATAGGAGCCTGTCCTGTCTTCTCTAATCAAAGCCACAACCTTTGGAGCCTTGATAAGGAAAGGACAGTAAGAGCGGCTTCTGCCCGCTGCGCAGTAACGTCCATGGAGCTGTCACTATGCCCGCATACCTTTGGACCCCCCAAGCCGTGTTTGTTTAAACTGTAGGCATGTCGACATTTGTTGTTGGGCTTCAAAACAGACAACAGTGCATTGTGATGCAGGGCCCTTCAGGCTCGCAAATATCTTAACACTTCAGTAAGTCTGTCTTTCCTAAAAAGAAAGGACAAATATGGAGTGAAGCTAAAATGCAAATACGGATTATTTACTTGTCTATCTTAACCAATAAAGACATAAATTCTCTAAGGCTGAGCAGAGAAAAGGCCACGGACTGTGTCGTGTAAATCATATTTGATTTTTACAACGTTCTGGTCCTAAGGCTCATTTTCCTGCTGCATAAGCAAGTCATTGTATTGCAAGAATAAACATGTCTTGTTTGAAACAGCTAACCGTTTTAAATTGTGCTGCCTGTTTATTTCAAATTACAGACTAATTTCAGGCAATGATAAAAAAATAATAAATTAGAGTTGTGTTGGGAACAACTGCTGAGCTTAGTCCACAGGTCATCTAAACAGTCATCAGGAGTGTTAGGGATAAAGCGGTGTGAACCTGGAGAGATGTCTGACAAAAGCGAGACGGCGTAGAGAATTGAAAGAGGGTGTCCCGTGTGGGTGGGTGGGTGTAGGTGTGAGGTGGTCTGCCTTAAGGCTGAAACCTTCAGTACGGCCATTTTATGCTTTTAATGTACACAAGAGACGAGCAGTAGGTGCCGGTACTGAAAACAAGAAGACATCAGAGGAGCAAAGTGAGGCCATGGTGTGTGTAGGCAGTGGAAAATGGTGGACACGCCAAAAAGGCTACTGTGGGCAGGTAGAGCAACAGAAGCCTTGGGTGCAGTCAAAGAACAAAATGAATTGGAAGAGCTAGGAAAGAATGTCTTTAAAGGAATACTGATTATACAGGGTGCCCACAAAAACACTCCTTGATTTTAAATGGTTACAAAGTCAAAATTTATTGGAATATTCTTTCCTCTTTGAGGCTACAGTTTCATCAACTCAAAGTTTCATTTGATATCTGTTGATTACGTACACTCAATGTGCGACCCACCGGTTACTCAACAAACATCGATGTGATAATCGAGCTCGGACCTGACTCTGCGACGCGTATCCGGCGTGATCGCATTTATAGCTTCAGTGATGCGTTCCTGCAGATCACCCATATTTGCGGGTAGTGGGAGGTACGTACACTCTTCTCTTTCATGTACCCCCAAAGGAAAAAGTCACAAACAGTAATGTCTGGTAATCTCAGGGGCCACTTGAGGAACACCTGGTCATTCTGTCCAGCGGCGATCGTTGAGAAAATTATGGATAGCGAGATGCCAGTGCGGTGGTGCCCCATCTTGTTGAAAAAAGGAAGTCACCTACCTCAGTAAGCTGTGGAAAAGAAGAAATGTTTTGAGTTCATGAATTTGTTGTCATCTTATTTATAAACATATTCCAATAAGTTTTGATTTTGTAACCATTTAAAATCAAAGAGTCTGCGTCTTTTGTCCTTTAGATGTGTCGATAAGCAGCAAGCAGTCTGCTATCACATCCCTCCACTGCCGCACAGTTTTCTCAGCTCAAGTCTGTTTACCTGCGTGTCAGTTGCTTAGAGTTGTATAGAGTGAGAAGTCAATCAAAATGACACCTTTTAGAAATACTAGATCGTTATTTGGAACTTGCATTTCATGTGTGTTCCGTGTCTACAACGATCTATATAAACACATCGCTAAAACAGAAACGTTTTTCATGTTTTAGTAATAACTGACAAAATGTAGACATGAAGTGTATAATGTGTGAAGCCTGAAGTCCAAATATCAAAGAAAGACTTTCACAAAAGGTACAAATATAACAGAACAAGTGCGCTTTTATTCAAAAATATAACTGCAGAAAAAAAAGCCATGTTTGCTTGTGACATTGACACACTTTTACTACGACTTCCTCGGTGGCGCAACGGTTTCAACTACTGACTGGGAATCAAAAGGTCACGAGTTCGATCCGTTTTGAGAAGTGAACTGCTCTTATTCTTACTATTTTAGAATAAAAACATACATTTGGTTTCAGTCAGTCTGTAACAGCTGGTTTAAATGTAATTCAGTTTCATTCTGTCAGTTGCGTTCACGATTGATCCCCCCAAATGACACTGCTGTTTTCACATAAAGTCGCTCTATAGCTTGAATGTTATTATAGCGCATCTTGATGTGATTCAGATAAATAACATTTGAGCTAGAGCGCATCTTTATGTGAAAACAGCAGTGTCAGACTCGGGATCGTAAACGCGACTGAGAATGAAACAAATTTAAAAAAAAAAAAAAAGCTAACCTTTACAATTATCATACATTTACACTGGCTGTTACAGACTGACTGAAATCAAATGTATGTTTTTATTCTAAAATAGTAAGAATAAGAGCAGTTCACTTTTCAAAACGGAGTCGTGCGGGATCGAACTCGTGACCTTTTGATTCCCAGTCAGCAGCTGATACCACTGCACCACCAAAGAAGTCGTAGTAAAAGTGTGTCAGTGTTGCAAGATAATGCGCCTTTTTTCTGCAGTTATATTTTTGAATAGAAGCGCACTTGTTCTGTTATATTTGTACCTTTTGTGAAAGTGTTTCTTTGATATTTGGACTTCAGGCTTCACACATTATACATTTCATGTCTACATTTTGTCAATTATTACTAAAACCTGAAAAACGTTTGTTTTAACAATGTGTTTACTACGCATAGATCGTTGTAGACACGGAGCACACATGCAATGCATGTGTTCCAAATAACGATATAGTATTTCTAAAAGGTGTCATTTTGCTTGACTTCTCACTCTATACAACTCCAAGCAACTGACACGCAGGTAAACAGACTTGAGCTGAGAAAACTGTGCAGGGTGGGGGATGCGACAGCAGGATGCTTGCTAGTTGCTGCTTATCAACACATTTAAAGGACAAAAGACGCTGATGGAGAGGTGCGAAGCAATTTAAGGTGGGATGGATCTACAAGTTTTTTCGTAGGCTCTGGTAATTCTAGTGTTAAGCAGTACACTGTATGCCATTTTTGGGTGGAGTATACCTTTAAGGCAGACATTTGAGCTCAAGCAGGCACACCGGTGCAGTGGACAAAGTTGCCATTTTTGTTTAACACTCACAGCAAAATGTTCACCTCACTGAGTCCCAGGTGATTAGCACATACAAATGAGAGTGTCGCTGTACTCTGTATTTGTGACATCTGAACCTGTCAGACATGTACTGTAGTTGTAATTAGTAAGTAATAAAGGTGATAGATAACAAAACATACGCTCGTCTCTCCTGGCAGACACACAAACGCCCCTGAAAGCACAAGATGCTGATTCACTGATTTCCAGATTGTAAGTAATATGAAGGTCAATAGATGACGTATAGATGGCTGGAGAGTTTCTCGCTGATCAGAGTGCCGTGCAGATTTGTGTAGCGGGCCCAATCCTGCACGCACAACCTTGAGTTTGGGCAGGATGGTCTTGCAGGCCTCTGTCTGCTCGCTGATAACACGTCTGGATGTTCACGTTCAGCGCTCCAAAGACATTTTGCCATTTACTCCTCCTACTCATTTTAAAACTTGACATTTCAAGGCAGCATCATTCACACCCATGTCATGTGACTGTCTGAAGGAAAAAAGTGAAATATGATAGCTTTGGTCATTGATGCAGTTTGTAATGAACAATAGAATGTGAAATCCTCCGAGGGGGTGAACGTTTGTAATAGGTGTGCTGTATTTTGAGAATGTACTGACATCATTTCAAATATCCTCTCTAGACCAGGACAGTTGTACTCGTGTTTAGTTTTTCACGTGTCTTCCATCAGTAATACTTTGTCTCGCTTCCTTACTTTTCCAGGTGCTTTTCCACCTCCGAAAGGCCAGCATGAAGCCCAGCCCAAGGAGATGACTCTTGACCCTAAGTGGCTTCTACTTGTACAATCATTTGCCTTTGCGTCTGGCTACTTTTGGTACAATGTTCTTCAGTATTTTTATTACTGCTTCTTTTAGGCGACACTTCAAAAGATTGATTTCACAAATAACTGGAACTCAAGTTTTAAAATTTAGGGCCCAAAAACATCATGATGGTTTTCTTGTGTGAATGTAAATCTTCAAGATGAAGTTTCACCATCTTTGCAACAAAATGAAAGACCAGAAAACTTAAATCAAGAGGATGACCAGAACCGAAGAGCAGGATACCCACTTGTCACGTACGCAGTCCATCTATGAGGGGAGTCCTGGGGTGCGACACAACTGGGCTGCCCACCTTCTAAAGAAAACAAAAAATCTACACAAAGGGGGATTTTCTCGGTTATCTAGAACTACACTATAGTCTTGTCTACTGTACATCAGAGACGCCCAGAGATTTTGTGCAGAAGAAGCTTTTTATTTTCCTTTCATAAACCTTACAAAAACTGCCATAGCTGTGGTGTTTCCAGCAAAAATTCTGCTGTTGTTTAGCAGCTACCTGAACCATTTAGCATACGTTATTGCACTATAGATGTACCAGGAAGACATGACGGCAGCTTTGATGAAGAAAGGTTTGAGCAGCGACTTGCCCCATTTGGTTGAAGATTTCCCAGCCCACCTGTTCTGCCCACTTTGGAGTGTATGTTGGATACTTCCGTTTGCTGTTCACAGTGGGAACCCCTGCTCAAGGTGAACTCGAATCATGCTTATTATCTTTGTCAGATCAAAACGTGTAAAACTTTGTTCCCCGGCCACCTGCCTACAGATGTTTTGTGGGAGCAACATCCCTCCAACGGAAAGTCTCAAAACACTCGATTGTCTTTTGCTTAACAAAACGAGCAGGAATGTGAAATGAACTTGCCACCGCGTGTCACCTGGAACTTATTTCTTTGGACCAGAATATTTGCCAAGCTGGAACTAAACCTTCATTGGAATGCCAGGTTTGGAAATGCAAAGATCACCGTCTGAAAAAGAAAATGGCCTCGTGTGTCAAAAGTCTTGGTGATACATAGTCGAGAAATCAGTCCGTGTTACCCAGAGTTCCTGTGTCTGTGTACGTCTCCTAGTCCTGATATGTCGGATCATTATTTGGTAGGGGAATGGGGGTATTGGGTTGGAATTCCTTATTTCAATTAATAAGCTTCCAGACTGACTTTTTTTTATTATTATTATTGTTTTGGTTTTTTTTTTATCTCTTATCCACTATAAAGAGCTGTGCAGTGTTCTCCAGCTGCCAGACAGGTACATGGGTGGAATTAGCTGGACAGAATATCCTGCCTGTATGCAAGTGTGGGTGTGTGCGTAGGCACAGAATTCTTTTGTTTTTAAAACGTGTAAATGTTAAAAGCTGCACAAACTGAGTGATCTAGATAAAACATACATATGGGAAGAAGAAAAAAAAAAACAAAAAAAAGTGTCACTTTCATTGTTTACTTTGAAGTTACGCCCTTCTGGACGTGTATTGTATGTGTACCTGGATGCCATATTGTGGGTACAGTCTGTCTGTCTGTCTGTTCTCACGGCTATTCTCCTACTCCCTCTGGCCCAACAAAATGCGGTCAATCCTCCGGCAGGGCCCAGAATCATGGATTTCATAAACACGCGGAGTTCTATAGTGGAGTCGAGCTCACCTCAGAGTGGACCGCCATGATAGAACTGGCACTTCAACAGGGCACCTGCAAACACAAATGAAGTTTGGCTCAGATATGTTCGTTCAAAAGAAACACTTGGAGTTAAAACCGAGAAGAGCAAGTAGTCCGAGAGATTCTCAGCCCCGTGAGTCTTACAGCAGACGTAGACAGTTAGCGGCAACATCATTTACAGTAAGACAAACCGTCTACAAGATCATTTAGAGTCGTGGAGCAGGAATCAGAGATTTTGGTGTTCAGTTTACAGACAAAACAGAGAGCACCTGAAGTCCTCCACTCTTTTGTCTCTTCTTTGTTGCCATGTGCATGGAAAGCCAAACTGGCAATGCCAGTTCACGTCCTGAACGCCAAGCCCCATATAACGCAAGGCATCATTTCACAATTCTAATCGTCTTTAAATGTGTAGGCCATAATTAAAAACACACACACGGCTGGGCTAAACGGCAAGTTGCACGCTGGATCTTCAGAGCTTATTTCTACAACTCACAGAAACGTTTGGAGGTTTGTCAAACTATATATATTTTTTCAAATATAAAAATGTTGTGATGTACAGCAATGATTTCCATTCTTGAAAGATGTCCGAATTCTCCAAAAGGGGTGGTGCCAGTCGGCGTCTGCTAATGTTTTAAAATGAAGGTATCAGTGAAGCCCGTCTCCAGATACCGGTGGAGAAATGGAGCGCACAGCTCCAACTTTAATGGGTTTCTTCCTCTCCAGCGAGGCTGCCAGTTGTTTTAGTGACCTTCTGTTGGTCGTCATTGCGTCTTTCCTATGTGGCAGCCAGCAGCAGAGGTAGAGTGGTGTGTAGAGAGTCCTTCCTTGTTGTTAGTTTATGGTTTCCAAAGTCTTGGGGATCAGTCACTTAGGTCTTCCTGAAAATGGAGTGACGTACACGGAATTTGTTCAAATGGAACATCGGGCCAATCCTTTAAGGCGCAGCAACAGTCACAGTCGGCCTATTAGTTGTGCGTTGTTTTGGGTTGTCATGCCAGTGCTGCCCTTTGTTCACTCCTTTGATTCATGCGGCTTGTTCGTCGATGAAGAATTTCACGTGCCCGACTTAAGCAGAAGACTGAGATTGATTTGTTTAAGTGCCGTCCTTAATACAACAAGCGTTAATTCCATTCCAGCCTGATCGAGTCAGGCCATATGGAGAGCACTGTTAGCAGAGTTGGAATTGCTGCTTTAAGATTTTGAATTTTTCGAATTGTCGTTAACTTAACTCTTTATCATACTCGTTTGAGTGCGTCTTATCGTTTTAAAGTCCTCTGTTCATTTCCAGGCAACAGAAGGCACTTTAAACAAATGTGGTTTCCGAGTGAATCGAGCATAAATGATCCTGCCGTAACAGAGATGTCTACTCACTTGGTTCTGTTCAAGGAGGACATTTAGGAGGTTTAGTCCGAGTGACCCGGGTAGGAGCCGCTTCATGTTAACTGTTCGATGTCTTACTTTAGGTTAGCTGTTTCCAGTGTTCACTTGTCCCTGCTCTGAAATGATGATTTCTCTTTTAAGTTTTACCGAAGCTGCCAGTGACTTGTTTAGACAATGCGTTTGCCAGAGAGTGAGAAACGCTGGCCACTTTGCATCCCCAAACCTGAGAAAACCAACGGAGATGATACAAGGAGGGCGCTGCCCCTAGGAAAGCAGGCCGTGCCACCCGGGGACACTCGCACACATACAGATCCCACTGGAGAGGAGAGGAGAGCGGGCAGGATGCCACCTTACAGCTAGTGCTACTGGGACAGGCTGCAGTCCCCGACATCATGAATTGGATTAATCAGGTTTGTTAAACTCCTGACAGAGGAGGACACTCGCGTTTTTGTGTTTCTTTAAAAGAGATGCCGTAATTTGTTTTTTGGGGGAAAAATTATATATTTTTAAAGAAAATATTTTTTTTATGCAGCTGAAAGCACAACACAGAAGCGAGATTATTATTTTTTTGCTTTACCTTTGGAATTGTGGAGTGTAGGAGGCGAGCGTCGGTTGTGTTGATCAGCTGACTGGGTGTGGCTTAACTTTCTCCACCCCATTGGAGTCGCAAAACGCGTTCTTGTTATAAAAATGAGTTAAAGTAAAACGTTAAAAGTTCACTGTGGTTAAAAGGCACTGTTCACAATTGTTTGCATGCATTAAGTTTGTATTTTCAGGTTAATTAATTAAGAATGGAATGTTAAAATTCCTAAAATGAATAACAACCAAATAACTAAAAATCTTTCAAAATGTTGCATTGGCCGTTCCTAATGGACTTCAAACACCTCTGTCACTTTTAGGCGGAGTCGTCAATGCGCATTTCCACATGAACACCAATGAGAGTGCGTCAGGCCGCCCGCCGTGTCGATTCATGGGCAGTAACAGCGGAGGGACAGCACAGGAGAGGCCGTACTGCCAGTTCTTTACATTTTTATAGAGTCAGATTTTTTTTTTTTAAATGTAAAATCATCAGCTAACGTCCAGACTGCCGTGGAGTCGGGGTGTCCACTTGTTAAATTGTTTTACCTTATATTGTAGATGCCAAGGGGATACATAAATAAACTTTACGGATGCCAACTTGAGTCGAATACGACGACCACGTTTCGGTCAGCACTGTGAATGTTTGAACGAGAAGTCGTCCACTTAAGGGCTCCGTTTCAATTTAGAGGACGGTTAGATGAGAACATGGAGGTCTTTTTGCCTTTTTTTTTTTTTCCTTTTTAACCTTCCTCCTCATTTATAGTTTTGTTATTTTCACTTGAATGTCACTGGTTGAGTTTTTAAGGCATATCTAATCTGTCAATGAAGGTCAATCCAAAGTGAACGTCTCCCTTTTTTAATGCGTATTCTATTATGGTGTGAAAGGCACGATGCATTGACTAATAATAATTCTGTTGCTCGCGTATTCACGTCTCCTCTTACAGCAACTGTCTAAAGTAAAACTGGATACCTCAGTGCTGCCAGATCTCCGACCGAGTCTGTGATCGACTGTAAATTGCGGCGTTGAGGTTTCCCACCCAAAAACAAACCGAGAGAGAGGGAGAGGAAGGACGTACTGGGCCAGTAGTGTGGGCCTTAATTCTGGAAGAACATGCGTTTGCTGACTTGACGATTACTGGGATACGCGGCTAAATCATATCGGGGCTTCTGGAGATCATTCGAGTGCAGGCCAAGCACATCTGACGAGTCCTAAACCACTCAAATAAACGATTTGAGATCCACCAGCATACCACACATTGCTTGCTTTTATTGAGCTTATTATTTTGTTTTTCTTAACCTACTAAGAATACTAAAACTCCACTACAGATTGTGTTTGTACACTATGAGGGTACGGTAATAAGTTGGGAGGTCATTTTGTTTGGGTTGGCTGTAAAGCGTCCCCTGCACACAAATTGAAACACGGCAAGGCTGTGGTCACGGCGGTCAAGCGTCACTCTTGATCAGATGGCCACCCGGCTCTGTGTTTGCACCAAAGAGCAGCAGCGAGCAGCGATGCGCTTTTCAGGGGTTGAAAGTCTACCAGGGCCCATAGAACGCATTACGTACAATATGAGCGATGGCCATTGTAAATACGAAGATAACTACGGAGGGATTGAGAAGTTAAGAGTTAAGCATAAAGGAGTGGGACGCCCGTCCACGCCACGATTCCAACGAACCGATGAGGATTCCAGTCCATGAAAAGCGGATCACTGCCTGATGCTCTTCTTTGGTATAATCAGAGAGCGGAGCAGCAGTGAGAACCTCTAGACGTCATCAAGAGTAACTTTACCACTGGGACCACAGACACACGGGGCGTCTACATGTGTGCGGGGAAAGCTGCATGGCCAAGCCCAGCGAAGTGATCACAGAAGTGCCGAGAATGATGGAGTGGCCCTCGCATTTCTGACACTCTGCCAGTACTGCTGCTAGCGGTCAATCCACTCCTGCCAAGCTTTCACATGTTCTCATTGAACCTCATCCCTTCGTTTGGTTAGACAGAGAGAGCGATGTGGTTTCTGTGTTTATTATGTTTTCACCTCTCGATAAGACGGCTCATCTTTTACTTGGCCAGCTGCACTAAACTTTCTAAAAGTTGCTTCTCTCATTTCTGATGTTTCTGTCTGGCTGGCTAGCACAACAAAAAATGGCGGCTTCATTTATTATAGTGGATAACAGACTAATAATGGCAGGAAGTAGATTTGGAAAGGCTAACAAACCCAACATTTAACTAATTCCAGTTGTAGAAATTGCCAATCCCTGTGTGAGTGCGCGGTGTCCACAGGTGACATCAGGACTTTCAGGTCCCACGCTGACCAGCCTGGCATCTTTAGCGATTTGCCATTTGTTTGTTCATTGTGATTGATGACTTTGTTATTTCTGTTTGCTTTTTTTTTTCTTTTTTTTTTTTCAGAACTGTACCTTCTAGAAGATAAAGTTTATTTTTTAAAAAAATGAGTCCTCTTACTATTAAAAAAAAAAGACAATTATATACACAGTATGAACAGATGTAACCATATCATAACATGCTGATCTAGTAGAAATCAATAAATTTTTACCTCTCAGGACTGAGCTCCACTTGTGCTTTGTGTTGCTGTTGATGAATTGCGTTGCCTCGAGTCAGCAAAGCCCGAGAATCGCAGCTGTGGCCTTGAAGGGTAGTGTGACCGGGACAAGTGACGAGACAGAGATGCGTCAGGCCACCGAGAGCAGGTGCGGACAGGGTACGAGGCGGGGCGACGGCTCCATTCTCACTTTGTCTTTTCAATTCCGTACCTTTCAGAACAGCAGATGCATCATTTGGTTCAGTCGTCGTCCTACGATTGTGGATTTCCTTTCCTGTAGGTCAGTTTTGAATCCTTGTTTTAATCAGACACCTTCTCCTGCTCTGCTCTGCTCTGCTCCGCTTGGTGTGGCCCTAACAAGGAAAATAAAAATGAAGGTTTAAATATTTGAATTGTGGCAAAGTTGCCCCTTCCTCCAAATCTTTTGAGTATGAGGCCACTTAACTGCTGTCGTTTTTGTGTCCTGGTTCAGTTTTCTTTGTGTCGTTAATTTAAATGGACACCCCAGCCAATGACATGTGAAGAAGGAAAAAAAATGCATCTTGGACAGCAAACAAACTAAAACAATGGCATTTTAATGAAAATGTTAACACTGTTAGGATTTATTTAAATGAACTGAAGAAATGTAAAAAAAAAAATGAATTTGCAAAATTTTAGGCACCCTTTCAGTAAAATGCCTTGGAACTCGTTAATCTGGTGAAAAATCATTGAATGGAACTGTCGGCAGATGAGCCTCGTCTAAGGCCCTCACTGAGGACAGGACGACAACGACGACATTTATTTCTGTCGCACATTTTCATACAAATGATGAGCTCAAAGTGCTTTACATGATGAAGAAAGAGAAAAAAAAAAACCAAAATGCATAAGAAAGTAGAATTAGGAAACACTAATTAACAAAGTGAGGTCCGCTGGCCAGGGAGGACCGAAAAAAAAAACAAACAAAGAAAACTCCAGATGGCTGGAGAAAAAAAAATAAAATCTGCAGGGGGCCACGAGACCACCTGACCAGCCTCCTCTAGGTATTCTACCTCACATCAATGACCTCCATCAGTCCTCATGGTATTCAGGGTTCTAATGGAAGAACTTGATGATGACGGTCATGTGGACTTCTGGCCTTTAATCCATCAATGGAGGGACATCCCGGCGCTTTGATCAGGTGGTGATGGCGCAGGTCAACAGCACAGAAAACCGGAAAAAGAGCGGCAGAGAGAGTAGGGGTTAGGACAGATTTTAGAGCCACCATGAATAATAATGATAATTAATTGAATATACAGAGCAGTGTTTTTAAAGTGCTCCACTGTGGGAGTGTAAGGTGTAAGCCATTCTGAGATAGAAGATGGAGTGAGATTATTGAAGGCTTTGTAAACCATAAGCAGTATTTTAAAGTCAATTCTAAATGACACAGGTAACCAGTGTAGTGACGCTAGGACTGGCGTGATGTGCTCGGATTCTCTTTTTCTAGTTAGGATTCTAGCAGCTCCATTCTGCACTTGTAATCGATTGATGTCTTTTTTGGGTGGTCCTGAGAGGAGTGCGTTACAATAATCTAGTCGACTGAAAACAAACGCATGAACTAATTTCTCAGCATCTTTTAATGTTATAAGAGGTCTAACTTTTGCTCTGTTTCTTAAGTGAAAAAATGCTGTCCTAGAGATCTGACTGATATGCGATTTAAAAAATTCAGGTCAGAGTCAATAGTTACCCCTAAATTCTTTACCTCTGCCTTGACTTTTAATCCTAATGCATCAAGTTTACTTCTAATAACCTCATTATATCCATTTTTGTCAATCACTAAAATTTCTGCTTTCTCTTTATTTAGTTTGATAAAGTTACTACTCATCCATTTGAGGTCAGTGAATCAAGAGAGTCGGGGTCATCAGGCGCCATTGATAAATGCAGTTGTGTGTCGTCAGCAGAGCTGTGGTGGCTCACGTTGTGCCCCGAGATAATCTGACCTAACAGAAGCACAGGGATCAGGACAGGACAAATAAACCAGCAGGAGGCTGTGAAGAGTCCACAGTCTAGCAGTCGAGACAAGACCTGGAAGAGAGAGCGAGAGCAGTAAGACAAACCCCACCTGTCACAGGACTGCAAGGGGCCTGCGCTGCGCCTGCCACGCCACCTGATCATAAAGACCTGACGGATTTTGAAGCCAAGTCCTGTGGACACATGAAGTTTAAAGTCAACTCTTTGGCTGCAACCACCAAAGGTGCGTTTGGAGAAAAAGTAAAAAAGAGCAGCACTTGCAGAAAAGTCCACCTTAAGTACCGAGATGGACCTCTCGTGCTTTGGGGTGGCATTTCAGCCTGTGGCACAGGGAGCAGCACAATGCACTGAGTATCAACAAATCCTGGAGGAGAACGTCAGGCAGGAAGCTGGAGCTGAAAGAAGGGGGGCATCTACAACAAGACGAGTCCAAAACGCACGTGAAAATCTACCATGAAGCACCAGGGGCAGGTTTGGGAATGGCCTTGAGTGTCACTGGGGCAGGACATGTGAAAGTAAACTGGGAGAGAGAAAAAGAGAAAAATGTCCAAAAGCAAGAACTCAAAAGACTCACTGCTGGCTACAAGAAATGAAATGTTAACCACGTACTGCCTTAGTCGGTGCCCAGCATTTAACAAAGGCTGTTTCTATTTTTTCAGCTCTCTTGATATATCATTTGTAAATTAACATTTTCACAACATAGGCCATTGTTTTAGTCCGTTTACTGTTCAGGTTATATTTACAATTTTTTTTGACTTCAGTTGTCCACATGAGATGTAATTTGCCCAGGGGTTGTCCAAACTTTTGTATGGAACCGCATATCCATAAAAATGATGTTTCCTGATGCGTGTTGTTATCCTGGCAGTGAGTCGTATTAAAAACAAATATCTTAGAAGTACACAATATGAACAAACGTATGATGACACCAATCTCACACACACACACACACACACAGCCGTGTGTTCTCCACTAACACACATTGGGTCGTACTGAACAGCTTAGTGACTTTAAACATGCCACTATCCTAGGATGCCACCTTTGCCACAAGCCTGCCCTGGTCAACTGCAAGTGCTGTTGTGACGTGGATGTGTTGAGGAGGAACAACAGCTCAGCCACAAAGAGGTAGACTATGCAGACTTTATAGTGAAGGGGCCACCAAGTGTTGACATGCGTGAAAGTGGTCTGTTCTGGTGGCATCACTCACAACTGGGGTCCAAACTGCATCTGGAAGGAGCATCAGCACAGCACCCGTGTGTCACGATGACCTGACCTTACTCCCACCGTCTCATGGAGGCTGTTATCGCTCCATAATAATGGCTATGGGTATGGAAACGGATGTCCGACGAGCTCCTACAGGTGCGCTGGTCAGGTGTCTGCACACTTTTGGTCACATTGCGCTCATCATAACCAGAGCTGTACAGACTGCAGATGCTGGAGGTTCACTAGGAGTACATGGAACGTACATAACGAACGGCGTGCGGCGACTTGGCAGACCGCGTCACCGCAGGAGAGCCGCACACGGTGGGCAGGGAGCCTTACATTTGGAAATCCATAAGGCCATATTAGGCTGGACAGCAGACACTGCTACATCGGCTTAATAACTACATAAATAAACCTTTTTTAAAATTCAAACATTTTTTAATTTTTGTTACCTGCCCACCACATGGTGATCAGCACTGTGGCCTCAAGCTGCCTCCCTTGCCCGGCCTCCATCAGTGTGTTTTCTCCTTCTTTCACAAATGGCTGGTGCCCATTTCATGATGGCTACTGTCCTGATGCCATTGCTCCCGCTCTCCCAACACTCCGCCGTGAAAGGTGAAATGCTGAAAACAGACAGATGGACAAACAGACAGGCGCCTTGGTTATTGTTGCATTTAACAGCATTTTCTTTCTTTTTTAAATAGCATATTTCTGATTTTGCTTTAGTCTCCATCTTATATATATGGGCCAGTTAGTGTGACGTGCTCGGGGTCACCCACCGAGTGATCTGAACACCTGACCGGTGACTGTCCCACACCTGTCAGTCACTTTCTAACGTGTCTGTAGTTCAACTCCTTTTCTCCTCGAGATGTTCAGACGCAGCACAAAAACAGAGAAGACTCAATCATCGAGTTCTGATCGGTTAACCCACGTCGTTGGTGACGGCTGCTCACGGGGGCCCTCGGGGACTTCAAATCTGAGCAGAGTGCCCCCAGTGCTGACGACATCACAAATGAATGTTTCGCCTGTAATTATGTCTGAAGTGTTTGCTTGTTTTTTTTTTTTGAAGTCCCAGAAGAGGAGCTGTTCCAGCCAACATAAATGAAAATTGTCAAGTTAGGCGTGTAAAATAAGGCAGAATAAAGCTTACGCAGGCAACTCCTCTAATGATGAACTGGTGTAATACAAGAAAGTGCAAAACAGCAATACAAAGCGGGATGAAGGACACGATAAACATGACGACTGCTGCACGGGTCACATTCAGGACTCGTGAGATGGTCACGAGGAGCCACAAGGGGAGGGTCACGGTGCCTGAAGTTCAGGAGCTGGCGCTGCAAGGGCAAATCCGACCATTTATGTGAAATAAAAAGTATGGCAGTGTAAAACATAGAGTGGCGCACAACATCTTTGTGTTGAAGGTGGACACTGCAGTTCCTCAGCTAATCCTCACAAAAAAAACTTTTTTTTCCCATTGACAGTGCTGTGAATAAGTATTTGCCCCCATTCCGGATATCCTCCATTTTTGCATATTTGTCACAATGCATGGATTCTGTAGGACAGTTTGAGGCCTGTTAGAAGAGCAGATTTAACGGGGATACAGAAATTCATCTGCAAGTCCAACCGTCTGAACTGCAGCTCTGCCAACATTGTGTTCAGTGATAACAGAGGTGGCAATCAGAGTTCAGCTGACCCCTCTGCAGAGATTCCTTCAAACAACAAGACCCCCGATTAGGCTTGCAACTGCTAACTTAACTGTGGCTGGATGTGATGCACAAAATGAGACACCGGATCTCCTGTTCCAATCGCCAGAGGTTACACCTACAAAACCAGCTGCACTGACCTTCTCTCTCCGAGAGCGAACTGAAAGCAGGGGGTCTGTTCTCTTTGAGAGGTGAGCCACCCACTGTCTGTGCAGCAAAGAACTTACACACTTTGTTTGATCTGAAAGCTGCTCTCCATCGGACACCCTGAACTAACTCCAAGATCCACTTTTCCAAAGCAAGCTTTTCACCAGTGATGGAGCCTGGTCTGAGAAGGAGCCATCTCTTCAAGAACAGAAGTTCAGCACCAACCCTCTTGACCCTGAAAGAGCAACACTTTCACCTAAGAGGCTGCAGAGGACACAGCAAAGACCCTGACAGAAAACTGAGGAAGGTAACACCGCACTGCGGACAAAGGGACCGCACAGCAAACACCAAGAGTGCATCCTGTGCAAGAAGAATCCTCTACTTGATCCCACACTTCTCACAACATCAGACATCGTCTCTAAAGTCTTTATATCATAAAACTGGGCTCAGATAAACTGGAACTTTGAACGCCCGGTAAATAGGTGGTGCCCATAGTATAGGTTGGGCTCATCTGGCTTGTGTCCGGTCTTCTATGTCAGATACTGTACTGTATAAATAATATACTGTATACACACACATACAGTATCTGACATAGAAGACAAGATATAGATATTTATCTCTCTATATATATTATATACATACTTTATAATACGCGATTCATTTTTTTCCTTTGTGGATCTCCAGCTGCAAATATGCAAACTGAATCACATTCCTTCTCTTATATATATATATATATATATATATATATATATCTGCGGTTGGCACCCTGCCCAGGATTGGTTCCTGCCTTGTGCCCTGTGTTGGCTGGGATTGGCTCCAGCAGACCCCCGTGACCCTGTATTCGGATTCAGCGGGTTAGAAAATGGATGGATAGATAGATAGAGATATATATATATATATATAATACACACACTCAGCAAAAAAAGAAACGTCCTCTGACTTTCTGCAAGTTCCTGGACATTTCTGGGGGGAATAGCCCTAGCCCTCACCCTGCGATCCAACAGGTCCCAGACGTGCTCGATGGGATTGAGATCCGGGCTCTTCCACTGCGAGGATGATCAGCTGTCCTTCCTGTCTCCCTGTAGCGCTGTCTTAGGCGTCTCACAGTGCGGACATGACAATTTATTGCCCTAGCCACATCAGCAGTCCTCATGCCTCCCTGCAGCAGGCCTAATGCACGTTCACGCAGATGAGCAGGGACCCTGGGCATCTTTCTTTGGGTGTTTTTCACAGTCGGTAGACAAGTCTCTTTAGTGTCCTGTGTTTTTAGAACTGTGACCTTAAATGGCTACTTTCTGTAAGCTGTTAAGGTCTTAACGACCATTCCACAGGTGCATGTTAATTAATTGATTATGGTTAATTGAACATGCATGGAAAACATTGTTTAAACCCTTTACAATGAAGATCTGTAAAGTTATTTGGATTTTAAAACATTATTGTTGAAATACACAGTCCTGGAAAAAGGAACGTTTCTTTTTTGAGTGTAGTATATATATATATATATATATATATATATATATATATATATATATATATATATATATATATATAGAGAGAGAGAGAGAGAGAGAGAGAGAGAGAGAGAGAGAGAGAGAGAGAGAGAGAGAGAGAAGAGAAGGTATGTGATACAGTTTGCATATTTGCAGCTGGAGATCCACAAAGGAAAAAAATGAATCACGCATTATAAAGTAGTTTTTATTCCTGAGCTTTCAACCCCTGCCAGGGGTCTTCATCAGAGGATAATGCTTAGACTTACAAGAATCAAAGGCAATATATAGCAAAAAATTACGTTTATATTACAGAATTAGATAGATAGATAGATAGATAGATAGTGTAGTTGGCAGGATTCGATAGATAGATAGATATCAGTCACATTTCTTGTATTATTCCTTTTCTTAAAATGAGTGGGCTTCAGTTACTTTGATACAAGCCTAAAGGCTGGGAATACCTCATACAGAGGAGAAAAAAAGAATAAAAGAAGACTTACCAAATTATTGAACTGATTACCAGCATTGACAAATGTAAAAACTAATAATTAACTGACTGATTAACATTAATAAATCTGCTTTTCTTCACATCAATCCCATATCATTCATTAGGCATCCCTGGGTGGGCAGTGTAACAGAGGTCCTTCAATTTTCAGTTCTTTAGACAAAATGCAACAGTGCATAAAAGGACCATCCATCCATCCTCTTCTTCCGTTTATCTGAGGTTGGGTCGCGGGGGCAGCAGCTTGAGCAGAGAGGCCCAGACTTCCCTCCGCCCGGCCACTTCTTCCAGGAGAATCCCAAGGTGTTCCCAGGCCAGCCAGGAGACATAGTCCCTCCAGCGTGTCCTGGGTCTTCCCCAGGGCCTCCTCCCGGTTGGATGTGCCCGGAACACCTCACCAGGGAGGCGTCCAGGAGGCATCCTGATCAGATGGCCGAGCCACCTCATCTGACTCCTCTCGATGTGGAGGAGCAGTGAGTGGCTCTACTCTGACTCTTTAAGTGAAAGCCCAGACACCCTGAGGAGGAAACTCATTTCAGCCGCTTGTATTCGCGATCTCGTTCTTTCGGTCACTACCCATAGCTCATGACCATAGGTGAGAGTAGGAACGTAGATCGACTGGTAAATTGAGAGCTTTGCCTTACGGCTCAGCTCCTTTTTCACCACAACAGACCGATGCAGAGCCCGCATCACTGAGGACACCGCACCAATCCGCCTGTCGATCTCA